>NC_137634.1:24439324-24659324 GCF_963383615.2 Lipophrys pholis | reverse complement strand
TGGTGCGATCGTGGGCACACTGGCACAGGGCAAGGCACAGCCTGGCAGGGGGGTAGCAGCAGAGACAGGGCAAACACAGCGCCAGCAGCCCCATCGTGCCCCACCGGGCACAGGCGTGAGCCGGGGTGCAGGAGCACGGTCTGTCGGCGCAGTTATCCTCGTCGTCCTGGGCCGAACAGTGATAGAACAAGCCTTTAACGCAGCACAGGCATGTGCCATACTCCACGGCGGTCTCGGCAGAGCACAGACAGCGCTGTCCACAGGCCCAGCAGGAAGGCAGGCGGCGGGGGGCGCAGCACTCCTGACACTTACAGCGACCACACCGCTCACAGATGAACAGGTGAAGGCCCAGCTCCGTCTCGCCATCCGTCAGGCGTTTACCCAGGGAAGCGTCGGGCTTGAGTTCCCCCTTCGGCTGAGAGTGGACCACTGATCCAAGGCCGGAGTGAGACGGCGTCAACCCTGCCAGTAACCGCTGATCCGAGGTGGCACTGGTCCGAGAAATGGAAGAGCTTATCGTACTGGAACGACTCAGGTGGGAAAGGTGAGCGTGCTGCTGCTGACTTTGGCTGCGGGACAGGGCCGAGGGGAACGAGGGCTGGGCGTGGTGGGAGTACACTCCGTGAGGGTATCGGTCATCGTGGGCGTAAAAAAATCCGGACTGCGTTGCAGGTTCCAACGCCACGGGCCGGTCCACATAGTCATTGTTGGCCCGGATGGCACGTATCTGGTCAAGCGACAGCACGGAGTCCAGCTCCATCCTCAGGGAGTGAGTAGGGTCTATCCTGGTGAGCCCGCTGGATGGCACCAGGGTTGGGAAGGGAAGGGACGAGGTGCTCACGGCACATCAGATAAACCTGCACAAAGACAAGGAAGCAACCGTGATTAGTAACGGTGGAGATAACTTTGAGTCCGACAACATGAATAACTCACGATCATGATAGGTTTAGGTCATAAACAGGCACTGCTGGATTGAGCCCCCCTCCCAGTTCAGACAACAACGGTGCTCAAAGCCCACAGTCCAACTTCATGTAAACCGGGAAAAATTTTACTTTTAGAAAATGCTTGGACTTCGTCTTTATATAGACCGCGGCAACGCTGCTGCTGTGCATGCACACCACGGCCGTAGTAACTAGTAGTTGTGCACATGCTCAGTAGAGACAATCAGAACAATGTTTCCTTTGTGGTGTCATGACTCTCAGTCCATATTCTGTTGGGACTTTTTAGTTTTATTTTGAAAGTCACCGTAATAACAATCCAACTTGGTCGAATGTCGATACAAACACTAACGTGTTACAAGTTGTTACTGTATTCAGATTTTGTTTTTTCAAATAACGAGTAAAGTAAGGCGTTACTTTTGCAAAAAAACAGTAATAAGATTACAGTTACTTTCCCACAAGCACTTACTTGTTTTTACTGCGTTAGTAAACTGTGATTTTGTTTTGTGAGGCTGTCTCATAATGATGTATCAGCAGCACAACGTGTAATGATCAGCAGCAGACAACCTGGAGTGCAGCAGAGAGCAGAACCTGCAGCGTTTAATCCTCGAAAATACTTTAAGTTCGACTCAGTCAAAGGTGAGAGAAACCTTAGTGTCCACTGTGCACTCTGCGTGGGAATAAAAACATTTGTCTACCACAAAAAATTCCACCTCAAATGTGAGGGAGCAGCAAGAAAGCAGCACAGGTAGCCCACCACACACACACACACACACACACACACACACACACACACACACACACACACACACACACACACACACACACACACATACACACACACACACACACACACACACACACACACACACACACACACCACACCCCCAGACCACCCGGTCCCGCCCACCTCACCCTGGAGCCCCCCGCTGACATCCCCACTGCAGCAAACACACCAATTCCACCAGGAGATTTTGATTTCAATTAATTCACTGCTGTATTTTATTTACATCTATTCAAATGAAGGAGTACACACACAAAAGTAATTTTTTTTATTTTGTGAGCTGGAATATGAAAACACATAAGTTAACAGAAGAAAAACTTTATTTCATTAAAATACGGTGCAACATGTAGTAAATCGGTTTAATTGTCAAATGACTTCCTTCAAGTCAGAGACTGTTTGATTTAACTTCTGCTTGATGCAAGTTAAAAGATTGAAACAAACAAAACAGGTTTTAAAAATAGACCGTGTTTCATTTGATTCAGTTTTATATGATGGAATGTGCAGAACGAACAGAATGAGGCTGCGTATTCTTCCCTGCTGCGTGTGTGTGTGGGTTCATTACAAAAACAGCGTCCACTAGTGGCCTAACATGTAAACTACATGGTTTTTAACGTTTTTGCACTGTCAATGGAAGCAGACATAATTCTGAGAACACTGCCATATAGTTACAAAACTTTTCTGAATCAAAAATACAAGGCTTTTTCACCTGAAATGGCCTTAGAGAAGTTTTCACTTGTGTTCATGATCTTCTACCAGAAAAGCCTGCCGTTAAAGCAGGCAAATGAATTATATTTGATTTATCCGTAAATCTCTTTTCCACAGCGTGCCCGTTGGAGTAAGAGCTTATAAGTGAACTCTGCTGCTTAAAGCAAACAAAAAAAAACAACAACCTCATTTTGCAAGAACGACTGGCAGAGGATGGCATCAACTGCAGGACACAGTCTGCAGATTGCTCTGCAGGCTTTGAAGCAGCTCTCCATCACGGATGGGTTTGGTTGCAGAGCCGCCACACGACCATCAGCCATGTCATCATGACCGCTGCGGCTCTCCTCCGCTCAAACTAACACTATTATTAGGCTGCCAGAACTGGAGGGATCGAACCAGGAGGTCCACACTGTAATTTAGCATCTGTTGAACACTGCAGCTGCTGTTTCTGCTACGGAGGAATCCCACCTGCACACAATTCCACCCTGAAACTGACTCTTTGTCCGAATGCACATGATGAGATGTTCTTTCCTCTGAACGACCAAATTCTGCAACACAGAATAATGGCTTATTTCAAGAAACCAGCTCAGTATAATACCTGAAGGGATTTTCGGTCCGTGGATTCAAACACTGACCGATCAAACTCATGGAATCCGCATTGTTTTTGCATTTTAGCTCAAAAGTTTTCTGTTTTTACTTGAAAACGTCTTTGAAAACTGTATTCTCCCTCTTTAACTCAACACATTAGGATTATTTGAGGGTGCTTTCAAAGTCCTGTTCAGTGGAAACATGTTTGTAGGCGCTCACATTAAAATCATATAAAATAAAGAGGAAAAAAACTCACATTTTGAAAACGTAATTGTCTCACATGATCCTAAAACCAATGGAACCTGTGCTCATTAGGCCAAATCGCCTCATTTAAAAGAAATCAAAAGATTCACGCTATAAGGTGCAACAGCGTCAAATAAGCCGGTATATTGTGTATAATTGTGTCCTGTGTGCAAAATTAATGCAGATTTAATACTGAAACTGCACCTGAAAGGTTAATCAGTGAATGTAACTGCAGGAAATGCACGAGCCCGAAATCTTCATTTGCTCATTCGTTTTTTTTTATTTCATACATAATAAATGAAAACTTGTTCTACAAGGAGGAGAAGGAAGCTTATTGAATTTGACCTTTTTTTTGTTTGTTTGTTTTTAACAATCACATACTGGACATAGACTCTGGTCTGAATCTGGACTGATAAGCAGCTGGTTGGATTTGAGACGAAAACTGTTGGAAAATTGATCCTTAATTTGTATTACAATGTGTGATCAAGACAGCACACACACACACACACACACACACACACACACACACACACACACACACACACACACACACACACACACAGCCATGCCAAGAGGCCAGGGGGTGGGGGTGGGGGGGTCCACCCAGAGTAATGAGGCCAAATGGTAATGTGTTTAAAGCAGCTCAGACGGTGAGATTAGACGGAGGAGGGAAACAGCAGACAATTACCATCTTCAACCACACGAGTCCCAAATCATTCACAAAAAAAGAGGAAAAAGAAATCAGGCTGTTTCTGATTGTTTTATAATTTCCCCATTAATGTTTGTGTTTTACACGTTCTAATCTTCTCTGTTATGAGCATCGTGTTATATTTCAATATTTTTTGAAGAATTTAATGTTTTGTGTTTGTGTGTTTTCTTATTAAGTGGTATCCCTGCACCTACCTTTTAGTATTTCTTTTCTCCTGAAAAGTGGGATATAAATAATGATGATTTATTAGTGATATTGACAGAGGTGCATGAGGATGTGTTCAACCTTTTCAACTTTATTGCAACAACATGCCGGAGATATGCACAGAGGCTCCTGAACTACCTTGTTTCTTTTAACCATTTACAGGCTGCAAGCTTTCTGAGTGCTTTGTCTTTTTACTGTTCTGAAGAAGACATGCATGTACAGTCCGTTGGCCACGTTTACACGACAACGACCCCGGTGCTCAGATCCAATGCAACCGTGACTTTTTTTTATACCAGCTCTCGAGGTGAAACTTTTTTGATTCCCCCCAGCAGAGACGAGAGGCTACAGAGTGCTGTCACTGCGCATGCAGTGTCCGCCATGGTAAATAGTTCATTCTGCTCATGCGCGAGTAACAATCATCCGATTCGTCCTCCGTCCATACGGATGTCGGCTGGTTTAATTACAAAAACAAGCAACAGCGCCCTCCCGTGGCCCAGCATGCTAACTACATCGTTGTCAGTGTGTCTGCTGCTGCAGTATAAACGCTACGGTTTTCTTTAATGGTCAAGTTGTTGTCACGTAAAACGTTGTCGCGTAAATGGGGCCCAAGTATTAACCCTAACCCTAACTCCTTCTTTATCTGGAGAACTTTCGGTGTTTGATTGCTCAGCATTTTATTAATCCTCATTGTTGTACTTGCTCACGTTTTGTCTTGTAATTGTGATTTTCCACTGGCTGACTTCTCCTCTGGATATTGAGCCGTGCTGGTTGTCAAAGGCAACCAGAGGGGGCAGGCTTCATCATTTCCAGTTTTTGTACACTGATGTGAGACTTAGCTGTGAATTGTAAACAAATTTAACCCTTTAAGCTCCGTGGAGTGAAGCGCAGCCTGTTCCACCTTGCATGTTGTGCTTGTTGGTAGATGGAGCAGACAGTAGGCATTTCTCAGTGTTACGTAAGGTGAACTGAGATGCTCTGCAATAGCAGCATGGTGGGAAGCAGACGGGAACATTTACAGACTCATGATTCAGTTTTTCTGAGAAACAGCGTCTGTTTCAGCACTGACAATGTCGACATGGGGACACCACAGAGAATTTAGTGTTTCTTCATCCCTCAGACTTTCCCAGAATTGGTCATATTGCAGATACATTTTTGGACCTATGCCGGTGCTTCCCAGTCCTGCGTGTTCCAGGCGTTTCCATTGTTCAGAGCGTTGTTCAAAGAGTGCACTGCAAAACAGGGTAGCCTAAATATAAGATAGAAATACTCAATTTGAGAAGAAAAATACTTCAAACTTGTGAAATTATCTGTACATGCAGCAAGTGAATTTGATTGGATAAGAAATCTTGAAATAAGTTTTTAAATTTAGATTCCAGATGATACTGTAAAATCAAGCTCTAAAAATAAGTAACTTTTAAAACAAGTCGTCATCTATCATGTCTAAAATACTATTTAGAATCTTAGCAAGTACCAGATAGTTTGCAGAGTGCTCACAATGGAAAAGAATTCTGTGACACTTCTTTGTTGAACTCAACTTGTTCTCGTGGAAAGGCGACAAAGTTAGGAAACGTTGCCACTTGGAAACTGTCTCATGCCACATTTCTCCAGCCACCCAGGGATTCACTACAGTATTACACAGCAACTTGGCACTTTATTACTGTTTGATGTGTGTGTGTGTGTGTGTGTGTGTGTGTGTGTGTGTGTGTGTGTGTGTGCGTGTGTGTGCGTGTGCGTGCGTGTGCGTGCGTGTGCGTGCGTGTGTGTGTGGCAGAGAAGTGATTAGGCCCCTGATGGGAATCAGGTGCTGCCTCACCTCTCTGCCCATAACAGGAGGAGCTGCCTGACAGGCGGGCGTGGACAGAGAGACGGACGGACGGACGGACGGACGGACGGACGGACGGACGGACGGACGGACGAGCCTGAAAGAGGCAGTAGTGTCTGAGTTTGGTTTGGTTCTCATAAAAGAACTATGGTTTGGGAAAGCTGTGACGCTGCGTCTCTGTGGGGGAACCCTACGGTGGCATGCACAACTGCCACAGTGTGTTTTTGTTTACCTTTTATTGTTTTTGTTTTAAAAGCCTTAAATGTGAGCCTATGGTGTATATTTCTGAACGACAATAAAGCTCCAGCTAAGTATTTACTACGGACATGGTGCGTATTAGGGGTGGGCGGTATAAACAATATACATTAGAAACTAGATGAATTTGGCCCTCGGTAGAGACTTCGACCATACTGGCCTACCGCGATATTGCATATTGATGATGTCATCAAGCCGCGTCTGTTTTGATCGAAAGCATGGCGGCGATTTCTAAATCCGGGCCAACGCCGCTTCGTCCAAATTTATTTGCTGAGCGGATGTTGTGGTGGCACCCGGATACAAATACAAATGTTTAGATCCAAAAAATCGCTGCAACCCCCCTATAAAATATATATATATATAAAGAAACGATAAGAAAACAATATATCACAATATATATCAATACCACACATGCTTTAAATTACATTGCAATATAGATTATAAGCCATACCGCCCAGCCCTCGTGTATGACCAGTAGTAGAAAAGTCAGAAAAGTTGCGTTTCCCCCGTTTCCAGGTGGAGTCAGTGTTTTCAAAAAGTTGTGTTTTCAGTAGCTCCGTGCACCCTTGACATGTATTTGCCATGAATTTCCGCCAGGGATTATTAAAGTGATCTGATTCTGATGTAAACGGATTCCCAAAATACAACAACAGTGACTTCATGGCCTGTAAACGTTTTTTGCAAATATCAGGTGGAATCAGCGTTTTCTCTCTTATAATCCTGACATCTATGAAAATAATGCAAATGGAATGAAAAGGATGGATGAATCATTTTACCACGTCAGTGATGAATAGCATAACCATTTCATCCACATAAATTAAAATCCATTTCAGTGTTTCCTTCTGTGATTATTAAGATTTTCTCATTAAATGTTGTGTAACTTATGAAAACAGACAAGGGGGGGGGGGGGGGGTGTTCTGGAAGAAACAGTGCAAAAGTAACAAGAGAAGAGCAAACCAAAGTAGAGAGGAGGGAGGCGGATGAAACCCAAGAATGGCAATCCATCACTGGGAGGGATGGGGGGGCGGAGGGGGTGGAGGTGATTTGCAAGCAGGACTGGATAAACAAAAAACAACAGAAAAATACTCGTACTGTCCTTCCGTGTTGGTCAAGGAGAAACTTTGTGAGAAATAAAAAGCTGCTGAGGCTTTCCTGTGTCTGCGACTTGAACGGCGTCCGTCCAGAGGTCGAGCCATAAAGCAGCAGCAGATAAGGAGGCCAGGTTGGTTAGATGAGGATGCATTTTCAAATTAGTCTGAGGAGAGAGGAGTGGTCCTGGTGACTAATCGCATCAGACCGAGTGGTGGCTGCGGCTCACTCGTACTCTGCTCTCCTATCAGCCCATCTAATTGTTAAAAAGAAGAGGCCTGCCGTCCATTTCCATGACCTCATATTTACTTACTGTTACTGGTGCAGCCGAGTCCCGCCTCTCCCCAACACCAAACCAATACTGCAAGTCATGTGGGAAGTTCAGTCCATTAACTCATGATGCCTTCAGGTTTTCTTTTGCCATTTTCCCGTTCAGGGTGGCCATTTTGGATCGTCTTCTTCTAATCCCCTCTTCCGCGCATCAGCCGCCTGCATTTCCTGGACTTCCTGTTCTTCACTCGCTCGGCATAGCGAACGCCTCTTCTACATCACGTGTTCATATGCTCCGATGCCCAAAACACCATGAAGGTTTTCAGCTTTAACTTGAAAACATTGTTTAATCGGGGCCTTCGTTTCATGCTCATTATGTTGTTGTTTTTTAAAAAGTGCAACAAGAGAGTTCTTCCATGTCATTTTTCTTGGATCATTCCAACTTTCACTATCCGGCCGCTCTTTGTTATTTTTGTGATTATTGAGTTTTGGACCCTGAACTCATCTTTAATGTGTGAAGGCCTCAGCATACTCCCTTCTTGAACCCATAAGAACAAGAAGAAAATTTGGCGTCAGCCACAGTTCAAACTCCGATAAGAAGCTGCCGAACTCGCAGGCCACGCCCCCTCACAGCAGCCACACGTCTGTGAAGCGGCGTTTGAACTGCACAGTTTATTTCTCGCCTCCAGTGCTTTCAGAAATACATTTCGCTGATTTCAGCCAGGATGGTTGGCACAGCCGAAAAAAAATTTCTTCGGCCAGGAGGAGCTGGCTGAAGGAAATGACGCCATTTTGTTCGGCAGGCCGCCGCACTGCCAAACTTCCTTCTTGTTCTTCTGGAGTATGAATTGGCCTTGAAAGTACCCGAAAGGTCCTGGAAGAATCCGTCCAGTTTACACGGTTTTGCAGCACCAATGTTGTTCCTGCAAATCCACTGAAAATGTCGGAGCTCCACCAGATTCACAAGAAGAACTGGGGAGAAGTTGAGTGCATCATGACGCAAAGAAGATTAGAACAGGTGTCAATTCAAAAGGATCAAATTCACAGTGAAGGAAACATTTCAGATAGTTTCTCATGACTTTCGGTTGCACGCGGAGGTTAGCGGTGGTTTGCTCTGCTGTGGTCGTGTGTGGAGTTTGCATGTTCTCCTCGATTGCTCCAGTTAATCTGACTTCCTCCTCCAGTCCAGGAACCTGCATTTATGCTGAACAGGTGACTCCAGGCTGGTTGTAGGTGTGAATTCCTGCAGTAGACCGTCACCCTGTTCAAAGTGCTTCGCTGATCGGACTCAAGCTGATATAGAAAAATACTGAATAGATGGAGGACGAGACAAATGACTTTGTTTTGAAAGTATTCAGCCTTCCTGCAGAGCTGTTAGACGTGGTAATGAGCATGCTGACTGATTGTTCTGGTGTTTCGTAGACAAAAAGACTGAAGTTAAACTTGTGATCAGTGTTTCCGTCCACGTTTTCCTTGAAGCCACTCGTCATATTGCATCTAAGAATCTCCAAGCAGAAGCCAACCAGTGTGATCGACTCACTCCAGCTAACAAACAAACTGATCTGGCACATGCAAATTTTGTTTCCTTTTGACGTCGCTTCTTGTAATCTTAAAGGAACGGAAAAAACAACTGAACACGTCTGTCTCGAGATTCCCGATATCGTCGTCCGAGATGCGAGATGAACGAGCTTCTCTGATTGGCTGCAGCCAAGTGCTTGACTGTGACGCTCCGTCTGGCTCCGCTGCTGTCTGTTCTCAATCCTCTGTGTGTGTGTGTGTGTGTGTGTGTGTGTGTGTGTGTGTGTGTGTGTGTGTGTGTGTGTGTGTGTGTGTGTGTGTGTGTGTGTGTGTGTGTGTGTGTGTGTTGAAGGATGGTCAGAGGCAAGGCAGGCCTCACATTATAAGTCAGTGCTGTGTATATTTAATATATTACATATTTTATATAATATATATTTATTCTTTACATTTTAATATTTTCTGTGCACACACACACACACACACACACACACACACACACATATACTTATATTCAGACATGTCTTTAAATAGTTTTCTTTTTAATCCATCAGTCACTTGTGAAGCACTTAAAAGTTAGTTTTATTGTCAAAAAGGTGGATGGATGGATGGATGGATGGATGGATGGATGGATGGATGGATGGATGGATGGATGGATGGATGGATGGATGGATGGATGGATGGATGGATGGATGGATGGATGGATGGATGGATAAATGATGGAAATGTGATTGAAGTTTCAAGGAAAAAGTTGTACGAGCTGAGTTGAATGCATTAATTCTTGCTTTTATTGTCCATGGTTAAAAACACTTCCCGCTTCATTTAGAAATTCAAATGTATTTATGCCAAAACGCTGAACGACACATGAAAAGCGTATATATTGTGGAAAATAAAGAAAGAGAAAGATGTGAATGAAGAGAAGCAAAGTGAGAGTCACAGAGAGCTGCTGTTTCCAGAGTCCGTCAGCGGTAACCTGAGGACGACTCCCTGTGCCCGGGGAGTATCACACACACACACACACACACACACACACACACACACACACAGTCTCCACTGGTCAGTCGTCACTGCAGGTTTCAGCCTTCGTCTCATATTAAACATAATCTGGTGCTTCTTTTGTTTCACTTGACTTTTGAACTCTTTGTGTTTCTGTGTTGTAATATTTTTTAGCAGTTAAACACAGAGGGAGCACTATACTGGCGGGGGGGGGGGGGGGGGGGGGGACTTAATGGATGTTCACTGGTAAAATAATGCCATGACATTTAAATTCAGACTATAAAGCTTTTTTTGCTGTGGTGCAGAGTATACGTGATGAAAATGTCAATATTATCACTAAAACCAAACAATTACTACTGAAAATGACTCAATCTCATCATTTTTAATAATGCAAAATACAGTGAAATGTCAAGAAAACTTTTCCCTTAACTGTTGCATTCTGGGTGTTTTTACAAACTCTCCCCAACAACATGCTTTTGAGGCTAGTTTGATTAGCAGCGAGGTTGCTGGCTTTCAAGGCAACGTCACCGACATCTCAGCTCAGGTCTCAGTGTCGTGTTGCTACTCTCAAGAAATCTGTTGAAAAACAAATCCATGTTTTCTCTGAGGTTTTTGCAATTTGCCCGGCGGTTCGGCCGGATTTGCATCCCGCCCAGTTTGAAATGCCTTCATACCTGATAGACTGAGTATTGTATAAAGAAAACAAGCAGAAAACTGAGGGACAGGTGCTTTTATGACTTCCTGTGATATTTTCACCCAATCACAATCACGATTCACCAGCATGGCACATTTCTAACACAAGCTTTCGACAGCATCCAAAACTCAATAATCAATAAAATAACAAGGGCCACCCAGTGAAAGTTATCAAAGAAAAAAATGACAGAAGAACTTGCTCATTGCACTTTTTAAAACAATATAATGTTCATGAAATGAAGGCCCTATTTACACCACAAGTGAAAAGTGAAGACTTTTGTAGTGTTTTCCATTTAGATGACAACATTGCACAGAGTCACTGAAAACACAGCTTTTTTGAAAAATGGCTGCCAAGGTGGAACTTTTAGAAAATGCTCTGGCTCTGTTTCCATGGGAACGATGGAAAACGCAATTTTCTCCAAGTCTGTCTCTGTAGAAACAGGCTGGAAATTACAATTATTCAAAAATGCGGCTGACTCTGTCTCTACCTGATTGGTCAGGAGGCGGAGCTCTGAGGTCTTATCCAGATCTTAACCTGGTCCGGAGCAGGTTTCACATTCAGGATCGGTTTCCAGGGTGATTTATCTCTGTAAGAAGTGAACGAGTGTCGCAGTATGGAAAACGTAGGCTTAATCCCTAAAGTTACCTCAATAAGAGAAAATCCAGAGTCGTCATATAGTCTGTCTCCATGGAAACAGGTCTGGAAAATAAAAATTTTCAAAAATGCTGCGATTCCGTCTCTACTGAAACAAGGGCAAACGCTACTTTTAGAAAATGCTGCCGACTCCGTCTCCATGGAAACAGGTTTGGAAACACAACTTTTCTAAAATGCCACTCTTGGCCCTGGTCACCACGTTGGTACTGAGTAATACTCTCAGTAGAGACAATCAGAACAATGTTTCCTTCATGGTGTCATGACTCCCAGTTCATATTCTCCTGGGACTTGGTACTTTTATTTTGACAGTCACGGTCAGTAATAACAATCCAACTTGGTGGTCTGTCCACTAGAATGTCCGTGTTCTCCCGTTGTTAATGTTTAGCGTGTATTGTTCTCTACTGTGTGTGTGTGTGGTTTCATTACTAAAACAAAGAACAGCACCCACTAGTGGCCCAACATGAAAACTACCTCATGGTCAGCATTTCTGTTGTTTCCATGGAAACTGAGATCATTTTCATGCAAAAGCAAAACTATGGAAAAGTTTTTTGTGGCCTAAAACCCATCAGGTCAGTCAGGTAGTAAAGTCTTTAATGAGCTTCTCTCACGCCACCAGGTGGTAGTTTGTCCTTTATCCTGTTCACTTGCTCATTGTTTTATTTATTAATGCTCGACTTCAACTAATTACATCAGTCCTTTTTCTCTCACTAACAAAGGTCTTTAAAATCTTCCAAACTTGGCTTCATTCCATGTCCAATACTTCATATCACCACTTGTTCTTTCACCTCCTCAGAGAACTTTTTCTCTCTCGGTTTTTATTTTTGTGTGTTTATACCAAAAATTCTCCCTGCCTCCCTACGGTCTGAGAATTTTTAGATAACTTGATTATAAATTTTAAAGTCAACAGGATGCATCCAAGAGCCTCTAAACAAAAGTAAAATAAGAAACTGTATCTTGTGGTGTGTTCATGGGAAAGTGGGAACAGTCTCACTTCTCACTAATATACCTGAACACTGTCAGACTGGGAACTTCCCACTGGGAAAGTGGAAAGTTTCAAAGTGTTCTGGAAACTGAAGCCATGCCATTTAATTCTCGATATTAATCTAAACATGAAACAGTGTTTCCAGGAATCACAACAATACGTTTAGTGATAACTCTGAAATATATGATGTAAAAGTTTGTATTTTTCTTTCTCTACGGTCAAATTTTTAGTGACTGTGACAGTTTTGTTCAGTTTTCTTTGCATCAGAAGAAAAGTAATTCATTGAATTTTTATTTGTTCTTTCATTTTTGTTCTTCTACCTTCTGAAATAATTTGTTCTGTCACGATTCAAATGTTTCTTTGTTTGTGAAATGAACAAATGATAAATGATCACGCTTCTTGTCCACACTAATAATTCCATGTGAATGAACGGTGCAGGGAAACATCAACCTTTTGAGAAATGTATATCGTGCATGTTAATATTGCGATAATGATAATTTTGCAGTATTTGTGACTGTACATGGGAAAATCCTGCAGATTTGTCAAAAGTTTTCAGTTTAAAACTTGAAAGCTTTTTGTAACGATGTGGTTTTTATGGTCATCATTATTATTATTATTATTATTATTGTTATTATTATTATTATTATTATTATTGTTGTTGTTGTTGTTGTTGTTGTTGTTGTTGTTGTTGTTGTTGTTGTTGTTGTTGTTGTTGTTGTTGTTCTGTGATCTGGTGTGTTCTGATGGAGGATCTTACTCCCTCTCTGATGACTTCATGCTTTCAGGCTATTTTAAACTGGCTGCAGTGACCCTTCGCTCAGGAATGAGGAGAAGCTGCCCTTTCTCAGCTTCTGCTTTGCTGTATTCGAGCCCCACTCTCTCCTCCTCCCCCCTCTCTCCCTCCTCTCTCCCCCTCTTCTCCTCCTTTCGCCCTTCCTCCTCCTCTCATCTCCTCCTCTTTCCCACCTGCTCTACTTTCCTTCATGGAAAAATAAACGTACAGAGCGGATCTTCTGTGGGTTTTGCGGAGAATATAAAAAGTCCTGCTGGTTTCCAGCCACACAGTTTAAGAGGTTATTTTAGTTTTCACATGAAATAATCAAGGATGATTCAATATTGCTTCAGTTCATCCCTGACCTGAAGTCAAAACTTCTCCAGAGAGAGTTAGATTCAGTTTTCAAGATTTAAATGTCTTAATAGAAACATTTTTAAAAAGTGATTAAAAAAGCTACTAATGAGTGAAAATGATATGATTTCATTTTAAGCATTTTTATTTATATTATCGTGTGGAGGACCTGGGTTTTAATTCAGGTTTTATATCTCTGTATTTCCTCTCTATCTCTGTATTGTTTATTTCTTTATCTCTATTTCTCCTTCTCTAAAGTCTCTTTTTATTTTTTTTATTTTATCATAGCAAATGAAAAGTAACAGGACGTATACATACAGAGATCATTTAGCATTTATTTCTTTCCCAATCTCCAAATTCCACTTGCACTTTAAGGGAGGCAAGTGACCAACCCAATAAAAACAAAACATACGGCAAAACAAACAAACTAACAAAGGAACAAAAAACAAAACAAATATAATAATAATTATCATTATTATTATAGGAGAAGAGAGGGAGGGATTAGTCAGGGGGCAGAGTGTTCAATATAGCAAAATAAGACAAAACAGGCTGCCATTTTCCAAAACATTTGTCAGCACTGCTTCTGACACAATGTGTGATCTCCCTCTCCAAAATTTCTGTCTTACTCTCTTTATTTGTCTCTATCTGGAATTTAATTTTAAATTCCATAATGTTTTAGCAACACTGGTCAAATTGTGGCTTTTAAAATACAAACATGAAGTTATGATCAATACATTTTAATCTGTATTTTTAAGGCTTTTAGGCCCACTGTTCTGAGCAATTTAGTGATATTTCAATCCTGGATGAGACCAGTAACATAATTCTATTGAAACTTTTGAAAAAACTCTTTAAGTTCTACAAATGCTCTCTGAGTGTCTGTAGATGAACCTTTTGTGTGAATAGCTTTTGTATTTAACTTGTTGCAGCGTTTCTTCACTGTTAAATCTTCATAAAGACTATGGAGGACTTTTCTTTTGACTTCAATGTGTCTGTCTCACTATACGGGACCCGAGTCTTTCTTTTTCTTGTGAGAAATGTCAGAGTTGAACATATTTAGAAGGTTACGGGTTGATTATCATTACTTTTCCACACAGTTCAGGAAGGAGGATTGTTAGCGGTGAATGTGACGGGTTGAAATCTCACCCTGGGAGGTAAACTAACTGTGAGACTGTGTTTGGACTCAGGCTCTAAGACCCAGGGGCCTCCCCCTTCCTCCCCCTGCCGCCCCAACGCCCTCCGGGAGCACGGCAGGATTGAATGACAATAAACTGGACGAGATACCGGATGTGCCGAATCTGAGCCCAACGGAAAGACTGAAATAGACACTGCAGACCAGCAAGTCCAGGCGAGGGGGGTGGGGGGGTGGGGGGTTGGGAAGGGGGACAACAGTCGAGGACAGGATTAGGGGGAGGACAGGATGGGGGGAAGAATTGGGATGAGGCCTCTAAAAATTGGAACATGACTGAGTTACGTCTCCTTTGCTGGAATAAACAAATTTATCGAGATGTTGAGAAAAGTATTTGTACTTCGAGACAATGCTAAATGGGAAGAATTTTACTTTATTTGAAGAAACTAAACTCAGACAGTCGTCAACACTGAACTCAAAACAACAGAAATCAACACAAGTTAACACAGACTAACAAAAACCAACATAAACCAGCAAGAACCAACATAAACCATCACAAATCAACACAAATAACCTAAATCATCACAAACCAACAAAAGCCAACATAAAGCAACACAAATCAACACAAATAACCTAAATCAACAAAAACCAACATGAAGCAGCACCAAACAGCAAAAGCAAAAAAACAACATAATGTAACATGAACTAACACAATAAAGCAAAAACCAACATAAATCAACGCAAACCAACCTAAACCACCAAAAGCTCTTTGGTGTTACTTGAACGCACCGTTAGAGTGAGTTGGCCTGTGATTGGCTGAGAGTGGAGGAGGGGGGTGGGGAGCAGAGATAGCAGTGTGCTAGCAGATGGTTAACGGCAGCTAACAGCTAACGGCTAACGGCTGCTGAGTGATGACGCACCGCGGAGCCACAGCGTGTCGACAATGGAGTGAATATCTGACCTCCCCAGGATCTGTTCAATCCCCAAATCTAGTGGATTGAACCTTGATGATCGCAAATCATCCCTGAACCGTTCATTAACTTTGGGTTTATAGTTTTTGCGAAAAGTTGGTAAAATACATACATACATACATACATACATACATACCAATAAATAAATATATACACACCGACAAAAACACAACCTTTGGCCCAAACTTTCATTAGGTAACTAACAAAAACCAACACAAATCAACACAAACCAGCAAAAACTACCATAAACTCACATGATAACACAAACTAACAAACCAAGACAAACAAACATAAACCAGCAGAAACTGACAAACTAACACAAACCAACACGATACACCAGCGTAATCAGGATCAGCCTGCAAGTGAGTCACTGATTTAACGTCCTCACTTCTACATTCAAAATGTTGCGTTTTTCAGTTTACTTCTAATATTATAAAACTCTACTTTTAGGTCCATAAACTTTTAAGTATTTTAAAAAATATCTTGATCCAGCACAAATTTTTTCATTCAGAATCCAATAATGTATCAAACAAAGCAAACTGCGTGAATTAGAAGAAGCAGACGCAGGAAGAAAAAGTTGGATAGTATCTGTTGGGCAGACGGGGAGTCGTGAGGAAGAAGTAGGGATGAAGAGGTAGAGAGGAAGAAGTAGTGAGGAAGAAGTAGAGAGGAAGAAGTAGGAAGGAAGAAGTAGTGAGGAAGAAGTAGTGAGGAAGAAGTCGAGAGGAAGAAGTATAGAGGAAGAAGTAGAGTTGAAGAAGTAGTGAGGAAGAAGTAGAGAGGAAGAAGTAGTGAGGAAGAAGTCGAGAGGAAGAAGTATAGAGGAAGAAGTAGTGAGGAAGAAGTAGTGAGGAAGAAGTAGGGAGGAAGAAGTAGAGAGGAAGAAGTATAGAGGAAGAAGTCGGGAGGAAGAAGTAGGGAGGAAGAAGTAGAGAGGAAGAAGTATAGAGGAAGAAGTCGGGAGGAAGAAGTAGTGAGGAAGAAGTAGAGAGGAAGAAGTAGGGAGGAAGAAGTAGAGAGGAAGAAGTAGAGAGGAAGAAGTCGGGAGGAAGAAGTCGAGAGGAAGAAGTAGAGAAGAAGAAGTCGAGAGGAAGAAGTCGGGAGGAAGAAGTCGAGAGGAAGAAGTAGAGAAGAAGAAGTCGAGAGGAAGAAGTCGAGAGGAAGAAGTAGTGAGGAAGAAGTAGAGAGGAAGAAGTAGTGAGGAAGAAGTAGAGAGGAAGAAGTAGAGAGGAAGAAGTCGAGAGGAAGAAGTAGTGAGGAAGAAGTCGGGAGGAAGAAGTCGTGAGGAAGAAGTAGAGAGGAAGAAGTCGAGAGGAAGAAGTCGGGAGGAAGAAGTCGAGAGGAAGAAGTAGAGAAGAAGAAGTCGAGAGGAAGAAGTCGAGAGGAAGAAGTAGTGAGGAAGAAGTAGAGAGGAAGAAGTAGTGAGGAAGAAGTAGAGAGGAAGAAGTAGAGAGGAAGAAGTCGAGAGGAAGAAGTAGTGAGGAAGAAGTCGAGAGGAAGAAGTAGAGAGGAAGAAGTCGAGAGGAAGAAGTAGAGAGGAAGAAGTATAGAGGAAGAAGTAGAGAGGAAGAAGTCGAGAGGAAGAAGTAGTGAGGAAGAAGTCGAGAGGAAGAAGTAGAGAGGAAGAAGTCGAGAGGAAGAAGTAGTGAGGAAGAAGTAGAGAGGAAGAAGTAGTGAGGAAGAAGTAGAGAGGAAGAAGTAGAGAGGAAGAAGTCGAGAGGAAGAAGTAGTGAGGAAGAAGTCGGGAGGAAGAAGTCGTGAGGAAGAAGTAGAGAGGAAGAAGTCGAGAGGAAGAAGTCGGGAGGAAGAAGTCGAGAGGAAGAAGTAGAGAAGAAGAAGTCGAGAGGAAGAAGTCGAGAGGAAGAAGTAGTGAGGAAGAAGTAGAGAGGAAGAAGTAGTGAGGAAGAAGTAGAGAGGAAGAAGTAGAGAGGAAGAAGTCGAGAGGAAGAAGTAGTGAGGAAGAAGTCGAGAGGAAGAAGTAGAGAGGAAGAAGTCGAGAGGAAGAAGTAGAGAGGAAGAAGTATAGAGGAAGAAGTAGAGAGGAAGAAGTCGAGAGGAAGAAGTAGTGAGGAAGAAGTCGAGAGGAAGAAGTAGAGAGGAAGAAGTCGAGAGGAAGAAGTCGAGAGGAAGAAGTAGTGAGGAAGAAGTAGTGAGGAAGAAGTAGTGAGGAAGAAGTAGTGAGGAAGAAGTAGAGAGGAAGAAGTAGTGAGGAAGAAGTAGAGAGGAAGAAGTATAGAGGAAGAAGTTGTGAGGAAGAAGTCGAGAGGAAGAAGTCGAGAGGAAGAAGTAGAGAGGAAGAAGTAGTGAGGAAGACTCTCATTGATATCCGGGCTGAAGACTATATATCGCAGTTGTTTGTGGCTACCCATTAGCCACGAGCTAACTAGCCTGGCCACCATTGGTGGGACTTCTGCTTTCAGGCGGGACCAACCAATGAGCCGTGTTTCTTCTTCACTTCCTCTCTGGTCAGTGTTTGTTTCGGGCGACAGCGCCCCCTAACCAGCAGCAGTTATAACTGCATGATGTTTTCCAGGCGGTTTGATCCGCTCTCAAAACCAAACTAAATGAAGGTGTAGATATTCTCTCCCTCGTCCCCGGGATAGTCCCGAGCTATCCGAATGTGAAAGGGCCTGATGTGAATTTATTTTTATCCTCGAACTCTCAGGCAACATTTTCAAGTGAAAAACGAGAAACTCTCTTTTCATTTTGTGTTAATTTACATGACAACGATGCTCAGAGCAACTGAAAACACAACTTTTTGAAAACAGCTCCAAAGGTAGAATTTTTCAAAAATGTTCTCATAACTTTTTGAAAATGCATTGAATCCGTCTCCGTGGAAACGGGGGAAGTGCAACTTTTTCTGAAATGCTGCCACTGCGTGTGTGCTCCACGATTAGTAGTTGTGCACATGCTCAGTGGAGACAATCAGTACAATGTTTCGTCCGTGGTGTCATGACTACCAGTCCATATTCTCCTGGACTTGGTACTTTTATTTTGACAGTCACCTTAATAACAATCCAACTTGGTGGTCTGTCCACGAGAATGTTTGTGTTCTCTCATTGTTGATGTTTAGAGTCCATTGTTTGTCTGCTGCATCTGTGTGTGGTTTTATTACTACAACAACCAACAGCGCCATCCCGTGGCCTGGCCTGCTAACTATGAACGGTATATTTCGGTTACAGTTTCAAAAGTTGAAGTTTGTGCATTCAGTTTATAGAGCTTTGAAGTTCACGCACACATGTTTTTATTTTCCTTTTTATAATATCTGTAGTAGAAATGAGTCGAGGCAGAAGCCAAGGCTTATGCCTGCCTATCCCTTTAAATCCAGTAAAGTTACCGAGGACAGCAGTGATACAAGATAAAAGAGAAAAAAAAACTGATAAAAACGTAACTTTTCCGAAACGAAAACCCAAAAGCGATAAGTTTACACTCAGTTGAGTAAATGAGGTGTAATTCTGGCGTATCGTCCAGAAGGTCTCAGCCCCCGGGGGTGTTCACCACTTCCACTGTTGCTTTTGTTGAAGACTTTTGTCTGAACCCCCACAACGGAACCACTGTCCCAAAAAGGTTGGGACACTTGGCACAAAGTGAAAGCCTCATCCCGCAGCCCAAATACGTATCTTGTTTGTCTAATTGACTCTGGGGGATTGTCGACGCTCACGACTCAGATCAAAATGTTTCAGCTCTGCTTCATCAGAGTATTCAGTTCACTGGCGTCTGCGTCCACCAGACAGGCTTTATATTGATGTCCAGTGGGAGTGTGAACGCAGCACGGATGGACGTGATGGATGTGATGACTTTTTAATGTTTATTCATCATTTTGTGGTTGTATGAAATCCTCTCCAGTTGTCACATGGACCGAGTCGCATTTCACAGCTCCGTTTGTTGCAAAACCTGCATGACATCTTTAAATCTCAACCAGAACATCCTTCTTCAGTCAGTCAATAAAATGTATTCCAAAACAAGCAATCCACGGTTGTTGTTTTTTTATCGTCTTTATACAAACAGATGACATCTAGTGGTGAGTGCATGTACTACACTTTTAGCAGCAGAACCTTTATGGTTACTTTTAGCTGTTTTATCATATTTTGTTATAATGCCTCGTATTTTTTTTGCTTACTGTTCGCAGTTATTCAGAAACATTACAGACTTTTCTTTTGAGTTACCTTCATGAAAAAGTAGAAAATGTTGTGTTGAATCTGTGAGTCAGCTTGTGGTGGCGTAGTGCATTAGTTGTTGCATTAGTTCCTCCACTGTGGCATAAAAACACTCCATTCATCTCCTCCCTCTCTCTCTCTCTCTCTCTCTCTCTCTCTCTCCCTCCCTCCATCATCACGTCATGTGTTCATCTATCCGCTGTGTTCTCACGCGCCGTCCCCTCCCTATCTGTCCCTCCATCCCCGGTCAATCCCTCCACTCCTCTCGTCCCATTCACTTTTTTCTCTCCCTCCCTCCCTCCCTCCCTCCATCCCTCCCTCCCTCCCTCCCTCCCTCCGTCCCATCATCTGCTCGTCCTCCCGCCCCTCCAGTCCCACCCCGGCGGAGATGGGTATTGACATCCTGCATCCGACCTTGAGGACAATCAATCCCAACCCCACATGTCCCCATCACAGCTACACACACACACACGCACGCACGCACGCACGCACGCACACACACACACACACACACACACACACACACACACACACACACACACACACACACACACACACACACACACACACACACACACACACAAAACCAGCCTAATGTTAACATGCATCTTGTAGTAACTGAGCGACTCAAAGTGTCCAAACTTCCTCCAAAAGTTGGTTAAAAAAAAAAGGCAGAATGCAGCTTGAAGGTGTGAAGAAGACGAGCTCGGATTCACTTTTACTTTCATAAAAACCTTCGTCAGAGTCCATCAGAGGCTAAAGAACTGATCTTTATACGGTGAGCATTACGTGTTCACATGCAATGAAGGCATTCGACGATGAACCCTAATAGATAGTAACTGATTCCTGAGGAGTTTCCGTCTCTCCTTCAGTGTTTCCCTTCCATCAGCCAAAGAAGCTGCACGTCTGAGGAAGAGCTGATCTTTCCAAGCGAATTAGCAGCCACAGATCAAATCAAACAGTAAAGCTCCTCCCTGAGGCTTTGTGGGAAGCCTTGACGCTAAATTCTGGACGGATTCAACTTTACCTGCTCAAGCTGAGGAACAGCTGCTCTGAACAACGTCACCTAGACGGTTCATTATTCTGCAGAAGAAAGCAAAGTCTTTCAACTTTCCACTGAACTGAAGCAAAAGATGCAAACACTTTTCAAACGTTCTGGTTTTCCTCTCACCACATCTCCAGTTACTCTGTCGCACTCGTTTCACTCCAGGCTGTGAAATGATGAACTTCTTCACCTCCATCATGAAATCTGTGCATTTTTAAATCTCAGACTGTGAAGGCAGAGACTGTTTCTCTGGGAAGCCTCTTTTTGTCTCTGCAACCTCACAAAAGCCTTGTGAATTATTTCTCATTTCATCAGAAATCCTAATGGAGCTCCGTGGTCCCAAGGTCATGCAGATCATCAATAGTTCATCAGCGGATCGGATGGCGACAGGATGAATTCATGCTCACCTCTGATTGGTGGGAGATCCATTCTGCGGCGCGGCGCAGGGGCGTCCTGGGTTTCACTCAGATTTATCGAAGAAATCCCCGGACGAGGGCTTATTTACACCTCAATGAACTTCAGTGAGTTTCAAAGTCTCAATCTCTTTGTTTTGATCTAATTTTCTGAAGTCCCTTCGTCTCAGGGTGTGTTTTTGTGAGGAGCCTTGGAGGATGCTCTTCCTCAGCGGGACGCGCCCTCCTCCTCCTCCTCCTCCTCCTCCTCTTCCTCCTCCTGTTCCTCCTCTTTCCGGAGCTCTTCCAGGAGCTCTGTGATCCGAGGCGAGTCCTGCTGAGGTCACCTCCTCCTCCAAACCCAGTTTTGAAGACGGTCAGAGTGCAGCGGAGGCTTCTGGTGTCAGGCACAGATCTGGAGGAGGTGCAGGAGAACAACGAGGAAGAGTCTCCAGCAAGCAGCACAATATGTCTGTGTGAAAAGAAGCAATGAGAAGAGGGAAGAGTGTAGCTGGAGAGGCTGCAGGGACAGGCGTCTCACGTCAAAAATTGATTGGAGAAGTTAATTTTGTCCTCGGGGCCGGGGGGGGGAATGCTTCTTTTCCTCTTCTGCTGTAGTTTCCTCTCCTCTCTCTGAGGCATGAATGACTGAGAGCTGCATGCACTTTCTCCCTCGCTCACTCTCACTCCCTCCTACACACACACACACACACACACACACACACACACACACACACACACACACACACACTGGTTATGCCTCCTCCTCCCTTCCTCTCTATAACTCCTCCCTCTGCCATCATTGAATTCACTCTTCAGTTCAGAGCTGTATTAACATGACAGAGCAGAACTGTGTGTGTGTGTGTGTGTGTGTGTGTGTGTGTGTGTGTGTGTGTGTGTGTGTGTGTGTGTGTGTGTGTGTGTGTGTGTGTGTGTGTGTGTGTGTGTGTGTGTGTGTGTGTGTGTGTGTGTGTGTGTGTGTGTGTGTGTGTGTGCTTTAGCCCATCCATATCATAACAGCAGACTTGAACATGATTGTCCATTTAATTTTTTCACTATATGACCTTTTCTTTGTAACTAAAATATTTTAATGTAAAGTTCCAGGGTGATGATGCTGGATCTCGTGCTGGATCTTGTGCTGGATCTCGTGCTGGATCTCGTGCTGGATCTCATGCTGGATCTCATGCTGGTCTCTGCTGGTCTCTGCTGGTCTACTCAGTCTGGTCTGTTCTAGACTGGTCCGTGTCACTCTGATCTGGTCTGACGCGGGTTCAGCTGGTACTACTAACAGATAACAGGCTGGTCTGCTTTTTCCTGCCTGTGGCTGGACTTTGGAGTATTAGCAGGATGTGCTATTGCAGCTTCTGTTTCCCGTTATGTTTTGATCTAAAGAGTGTCACTGCCTTTACATTTTCATGCATCCAGAGCATTGAAGTGAGGGCTTAACAATCAATCAGACTAACATCTAGATTATAGAGCATCTTCCTCCTCTAACCGGCAGATTATAGAGCATCTTCCTCCACCAACATGCAGATTATAGAGCATCTTCCTCCCCTAACATCCAGATTATAGAACATCTTCCTCCCCTAACTTCCAGATTATAGAGCATATTCCTCCCCTAACATCCAGATTATAGAGCATCTTCCTCCACGAATATCTAGATTATAGAGCATCTTCCTCCTCGAGTACTGACTTCAGCCAACATTCACATTATAGAGCTGTTCATGCATCAATCTGACGATTCCAAACCGTTGTGGTGACGTTGCACATTCTCTTGTTGCACCAAAAAGATTCTATCTTATTCATTCATTCAGCTTCTCCATGAGGATGAACGACATCAATGTGCTGCGAGACCGAAATCGGAACTCTGTTATTTTGGTGTTTTTTGTGCATGTGAGGATGCTCATGCATGTTTTGTCATCCAGTGTCCTTACTCAGCAAGATGTGGACTATCGCACGATGCACTGTAGCAGGCGCGCACACACACACACACACACACACACACACACACACACACACACACACACACACACACACACACACACACACACACACACACACATTTAGGTAACCGGAGACTGGTCCCTAATGTGCGGGGGGGAGGGGGGGTTGGGGGCTCTATTTCCTGTGGAAGAAAGTATCTAAGATGAAACAAACTGCTGATAGACACTGAGGAGGGATCAAGACAAAAGCAATGAGATTACGTCAACGTAAACCAGGGAGATGTGTGGTCGCTTTTTCTTTGCCAAAGGAGACGGAGCAGAAAAACACGTTTTAATAGTGAAATTACAAAAAAAAGGTGAATAAAAGGGAAAACCATGTAGATTTGCAGCACATTAACATTTCTAAATTTGTTCTACAAAAAGCATCGTACATCATCTCTATCAGATCACATGACATCCATCAGACACGCGGTGTGATTGGATGAGAGGGACGCACCTCTCCTGCGTATATGTAAAAGTTTGTGCAATTTGAAATGAAGTGACAGAAGAAAAGCCATTAAGGCCCTGCGTGCGTAAGTTCCTGTGCATGTGTGTATATATGTGTGTGTGTACATGTGTGTGTGTGTGTGTGTGTGTGTGTGTGTGTGTGTGTGTGTGTGTGTGTGTGTGTGTGTGTGTGTGTGTGTGTGTGTGTGTGTGTGTGTGTGTGTGTGTGTGTGTGTGTGTGTGTGTGTGTGTGTGTGTGTGGAGATGGGGAGATGTTCTGGGTCAGGCAGGGATCAATGTCAAATGGCCTGGTTAACAGCACACAGCTGACAAAGTCATTCATTTTTGCCGGCCCTCTTTTCTCAACGCACTCTTTCTGTGTGTGTGTGTGTGTGTGTGTGTGTGTGTGTGTGTGTGTGTGTGTGTGTGTGTGTGTGTGTGTGTGTATTCATGCATATCTTTGGATAATGTTGTGTGTCATTGTGCTGCAAACCAACAAAAACAAGTGCGTGATGCGGAGGACGCATCCCACCCATGATGTACACGGTGTCCGCTTACACAACACATCACACACACACACACACACACACACACACACACACACACACACACACACGCTTCCTCTCACTGGATGCTTTTATCTGAAGTGCCTGAACAGGAAGTGCGGGGCAGATTTCTGCGGCGAGCTCGGTGTTCAGGCCGTGCTGACGACAGCTTTGATGAGTCGGGGTGAAATGAGTGACGAGTCGTTTTCGGGGTTCTGGCCGACGTGTTTTCTCTGAGTTAAAGGTGAGAAACGGTGAAAGTGCCTGGCCCCGGAGTGAAGTGCTTCTCTGTGGCTCCTCGTTCCTAAAGCAACTTGAAGTTTGGGTTTACCACTGACCACCTCGACGGCAATGCTTTAGAGCCAGAAGCCTAAATTTAGGTTGAAAGGAAGGAAACTGGGTGGAAAAAAGACGGGAATAGAGTGTATCGGCGTTATATCATGACATTGAACGTAACGGCGGGTGGATGACGATGAATATTTGCTTCCGGTTTGACCGTTTCTTTATTAAAGATATTTATTGCTATTTTTATACTGTGAAGGTGCATTGCTGGTATTTAAAACAACTTCGGTGTGTTGCATCCATTTCCACATTTGACGGTTTAGTTTTTTGAAGCAGCGGTCGACGTCAGAAGCGATCTTGTTGCAACAGCTGTCAGCGGTCAGAACCAGCATTAAGGCCGTTGTGGTGTGTGTTTGGACGTCGCTGCATGTGCAACGTAAACTAAACACTTTAAATAAGCCTTTCAAGCCTGCTTGTTTCAGGCATGGTTCCTGTTTCAGACTCAAATAGTTTAAGTTACCGTGAAAGAAGCCCAATAGCCACAGTAGGAAGAAGAATCCCGAAGAGTTTGACACACGAGACCAATGAAACTGGGGCAAAGACAGAAAATGATAACAGGCCTGTGGTGGCGCTGTAACACTGGAGCTGTATTGGTCTTTAAACTGGTCTCAGGACTACAATTTCTGGGTCGTGGTTTATACTTGGTCTGGAGATGCTCCGGTGTCGCTCTGGACGCTCTGGTTTATCTGATGCCAACACATGAAACTTAAAGCGCAGGATTTCTTGCTCTTCTCAGTTTCTTCTTCTTTCTCACACTGATGGAGTAAAAGAAGAAGATTTGGTCGTAAAATCCCAAACAAACCTGAACCCGTCTCTCTGTTGGTGGGCTGTGGAGAGGAGCTCTCGCTCCATCAGTATATGAAGGGTTAAAGAAGGTATTTGAATGATTGCCATCTGTTCCGCTGTTCTATCAACACATCTGATAAATGTTGCAGGCTTTGGTGAATTATTCCAGATTAAAGAACAAATCTAATCCAAAAGGATGAGGACTTCACTTGCAATGCACGCTAAGCACATTTACATTCATTATCGGTGCTTCTTCGGTGGCGCTATTTCGCCCGACGGAGGGCTGAGACCCTGATGACCTCGCCCTCCCACACCTCCTAATTGTTGCTGATACTTGGGTGTAGAGCGGGGCAGAGCCACCGATCCATTAACCGAGCAGGTCCGGCTTGATTGGCTCCGGACGAACCCCTGAAATAGCCGGGTTGGCCGTCGGCCAAGCGCCCATTTCCTGTGCGTCTGAGAGGAGCTCCAGCCACCGAGGCTCAAATGCATTTCCTGACTGTGTATAAAAGTTTTATTAATGACCAGGAGGAGTGCATCAGCGGCTGTGCCACACTCATTCACCCACTCATCAGGAGGGAGAGGAAGCTCCCGGAGAGAGGCACGACGTGATGCAGGCCGGAGAGAGAGAGAGAGAGAGAGAGAGAGAGAGAGAGAGAGAGAGAGAGAGAGAGAGAGAGAGAGAGAGAGAGATGGGTGGAGGCAGAATGAAGTGAGGCAAACCAGAGCAGCAACTTTAGAAGATAAATGCAGATGGTCGAGGAGGTTAAACGGAATCTGATGTCATCTCATGTAGTGTTTGTGTTCAAAAGACTTTAATAATACATCTTCTACGGTTATTCATCCAAATTACAACACACACACACACACATCTGTTAGTGATACATCTAAATAATTGCTGTTTCTAACATTTCACGTTTTTTAAATGAAATATATATTTTTTTATAAATATCAACTAAAATGAGGGTGAAATATCTTTTAGTGGCAGCAGATTCGCTGAATACAAGCACAGACTGTTGTCCGGTCCATGAAGTCCCGCATACTAATCTTAAATTGGAATTATAAACAGTCTGTCTGACATTACAGATTAGATAGTAAACAAAATAAATGTGTTTTGGGGGATATTCAGAGAAAAACATCAATAGTATTCCCTCAGTATCCAAACAAGTTTCAGTGCGAGTTCCAACGTTCACTAAAAGCTTCACCTAGGGGTGTCAAACATCAGGCCTGTGGACTAAAACCAACCTGCAGGTGGCGCCAATCTGCCAAACCACCAAGGAAACTGTAAATATCCAGAGAAAACGTGGATTTTGTTTTTGTAGCAGCACAACTAGCTCGCCAGCATTAGCCAGAGAAGCATGCTGTCAGGGTTTGTAAAACAAATTTGTATCAAAAAAATACCCAAAATGCAACAGCTATAGGAGAGGTTTTTGGGGACATTTCATTGTATTTTGCCCAATAAAGTTTAATTTAAATTGGCATTATGTTGAGAATGGAGTCATTTTCTGTGGTGATTGTTTGTTTTGTTTTTTTATAAAAATGTATATATTTTTCACATATTCTGCACCACAACAAAGAACATTTTTAAAGGGTCATTTTGGGCAAAATTCACTTTCTAAAGGTTTTCCAACAGTACTAATCGTCCCCATACCTGGACTGACGCCCCAGAAGTGAAGACAGTCTGTCCTCTCTCTCCCTGGCATGTTTCAGTTTTTAAAAAGTGTGTTGCTCCAACCAGCCAATCAGAAATCAAACCCTATATCGTGTCATCGGGGGTTCAGCCAATCACAATCAAGGTAGGCCCTCATACTATAAGCTCTGCTCTGGCACATGGCACCACGAGAGGAAGAACGTCCTCCTCTTCCCAAGATGGGCATGTATGGGCGGAGCCAGTCCAGCTCACGCAGACACAGCAGATTCTGAATGCAGCTCCTATGATCCAATATTCAAATGGAGGAAAATTAAGGAAAAGCAATAAACTTTGAATACAAAGTTTTTGGACTGAGACCCACGTGAAAGTGTTGAAAAGCTGAATTATAAGACTCCTTTAAATATAAATGTTATCATGCCACTATTTTACTGGTCCAGGCCACTCAAGATGGAATTGAACTGTTTGTGGCCCCTGAACTAAAATGTGTTTGACACCGCTGACTTAAATACTTCACGAAAAGCCATAAAACTTCATTAAAAATAGACGTTGGGTGTTTTTTCACTGCTGCCAAACCAAGATGTGATCATGTTAACCTAAACGGGTTGATGTTTCATGGACTTGCCTGATACTTGTTTGTGGTATTTATTGTCTGAAGAGGATGACTCATCGGGACTTTTCAGTTTCTGTTTTTCTCACTTTATTTGCACGTATTTCTTACACCCTGCTGTTCTCTGGCCTGAATGAGAAAAGAATTTAAAAACTTTAAATCGTCGCCTGTGTCCCCCGAGGTTATGTGGAATCGGTAGAAGCTGAGGACGGCATGAATGGAGAGGCTTCCAACGTGCACGGAGGAGCATAATTACATCAAATGGATGAAAGATGAGAGCTGTCAACACTTTCCTGGCAGGGCGGAGAGACGGCGGCAGAGGACGAGCGTGAGGCCCGGAGAGTGATGACGGCCGTGACTGGTGGAAAACTGAAGACTTCCAGACCGAGCAGACGCAACCTGGACGCAGGTCTGGTAGCAGTGTGTGTGTGTGTGTGTGTGTGTGTGTGTGTGTGCGTGTGTGTGTGTGTGTGTGTGTGTGTGTGTGTGTGTGTGTGTGTGTGTGTGTGTGTGTGTGTGTGTGTGTGTGTGTGTGTGTGATGGACCCATGAATCCACTTGTGCATGTCAGCCATCTTGAATTATGCAATCAGTCGGTTCAGCACGTTATGAAGAAACAGGCCTGAATGGAAGTTTTACTGCTGTTTGCATGAGTGTGACCTGCAGCTTCCACCCTCGCTCTGACCCAACACGGGGGGGGGGGGGGGGGGGGGGGGGGGGGTGCGGGGGTGCGGGGGAAACACCACCACCCCCACCACCACACGCGTGCACATGCACACACTTCCCGTCCCCGCTGCCCAGCAGGGGGGCTTCGGCAGGTCGCTGACCCCGGGCATGGGGCCTGGTTACTGGGAGAGGGGGTCGATGGGCCCGGCCGTGTGGAGGAGAGGGTCAATACGCCAGAAAGAAGAGATTTATAGGGAATTTAGTTTGTTGTTGTTAAAAAAAAAAAAACGAAAGAAAAAAATGTATTCAATTCAATACAGAACAAAATATTTTGAAGTCTTGAATGAACGGAGCAGAAAGAAGATTAACATTTATACTCTGCCCCTTTATCTGAATTAATCATTTACAATTTAAAATTAGAAGCAAACGGCAAATCAGAAAAGAAATGTAGTGGCCGACGAAGCCGCTCTCACTTATAGCAGTTATATATCTGGAGATAAGAACAATTTCTGTCATTGTTCGTTGCACAAAAGCAAGAATACATTCACCAGATCCAATCACCAGATAAATAACAGCAAAACCCCTTAAAAATCTCTGCAGAGTTTGACGTCCCTGTTGTAGAGAATTAATTAAGTTTTGTTTTCAAATAAATTTATAAAATCGTAAAGTTGTGAACTTGCTCTCACTCTTAAACCTCATTTATCATAGATATTTTTGGTGGCTTATTAAAAAACCTAATTTATTGCAATTTAATAATATTAATAATACATTGGGTGAATGTATTTTCGATTTGCATCGCTTAAATAAATTGAAATAAAAGGGTAAAATTCTTCAGTTCCTGCTAAACAAATAAAAGATATATGGAAATTTTACCAGTTCGAATAAATTTTGTTAAATGTGCGTAATTGAACGTACAAAAACACACTTCAGTGTAACTCGTGGGGGGGGGGGGGGGGGGGGGGCTGGAATCTAATTTCACTGAAAAGACTATTAACACATCATTATTAGAAACATGATTTACTCAAACTTGCTGAACTTTCAGCCTTTAGCTGTAAATAGAAATTTGACAATAGAAATATTTTATCAAAGAATTTCCCTCGATGAAGTATTTCCATCCTATTTCTTTGAGTAAAACTCATTTTAAGTTGCTGGATTTTTAATAAAAATGTTCAAACTTTGTACACAGAGAGAGAGAGAGAGAGAGAGAGAGAGAGAGAGACTGGAGTGTGTAATGGGGAAGAATTGATTATGGCTGATAACTCTGCTCTTTGATGTGGATAATGCAGTCTCTCTCTTCCTGCCTGCACACTCTAAAACCCCCGGGCCTCAGAGGATATTGGGTTTACAGTGTGTGTGTGTGTGTGTGTGTGTGTGTGTGTGTGTGTGTGTGTGTGTGTGTGTGTGTGTGTGTGTGTGTGTGTGTGTGTGTGTGTGTGTGTGTGTGTGTGTGAGAGAGAGAGAGAGAGAGAAATTACATTTTCATGTGAATAGACATGTTTGCTATTTTAAAAAAGTGTTTTGTATGTATGTGTGTATCAAATATGAATATATTGATGAAATGATATATTCACTGTGATATCAATTATATCTGGTCTGAGGGTTTTTTCGACTGGTTTGAAGTACTTCTGAATTCAGTGTTTACCTTTACCAACATTTAGTTTAACTTTTACATTTTCTTTTTAAGAATAATCTGCAAAAGAAATTCTTTTAAAGAATCAAGTCAAAGTTTGAGCCTTTTCCAACAAAAACCAGGAAGATGGTCAGTAAAATGTTTTAATGTTTGAAAATGTGAAAGTGTTCGTAGATGTGAGCGTGTAAATGTAAAGCTGAAATAGAGCGAGCGTACGTACAAACCATTCTGATAACAACATGTATAAAACCCTCTTTGTATGAAAACGTTTGTTTAACTTCAAATGGAGGTCAATCTGACTTTTTGAAGCTGGTCTGACTGTGTCTCCGTGGAAACGGGACAAATTACATTTTGGGAAATGGTCCGTCTCCGTAGAAACGGTGTAAAACGCAACTTTTGAAAAGTCTTTGACTGCGTTTCCATGGAAACGGGGGAAAACCCTTTTTTTTTTCTGAAACGCTGCTCCTGGACATGAGCACCACCACCGTAGTAACTAGTAGTTGTGCACATGCTCAGTAGAGACAATCAGAACAACGTTTCCTCCGTGGTGTCATGACTCCCAGCCCATATTCTCCTGGGACTTGTTACTTTTATTTTGACAGTCTCCGTAATAACAATCCAACTTGGTGGTCTGTCCACTAGAATGTCTGTGTTCTCCTGTTGTTTATGTTTAGAGCTCGTTGTTCTCTGCTGCTGCTGTGGATTCATTACAAAAACAACCAACAGCGCCCACTAATGGCCCAACATGCTAACTACATCTAATTAATCGCAGATTAATCACTGAAGTGATGCCGGTTAGCACTTCCTGTACACATGCTCCACACCGGTGTTCGGATCCACTGTATATATGTAAGTTTTCATACCGACTCCCGAGGTGGAACGTTTCTTTCATTCCTCCGCCTGCAAAGACTGTCGTAAGCAACGTCGCGCCGTTACTGCACATACACCTCCCACCCTGTGGTCAATCGATCAGCAGTTCCTTCTACCATGAGAGCGGATGCTGATGAAAATTGGCTTTATTTATTAATCCTGAGTCTTCCTGGAGAATACCTAGAGAAGCTTTCAGGTTTTCAGCTTGATCCGACAACTCCTGTTTCCTTCCTGTTAAATCCACGTCTTTCTCTGAAACTCTGACGTCATCCAGAGACTCGTCTCTGACGAGGCTCGACACGACCGATCGTTGTCCATCCGCTCGGTTACAAATCCGGCGTCCAGGTTTCCATAACATGTATTTTTCTTCCTCTGTGTCCCTTCATACCTAATTCATGAGGCCTACATAGGAAAGGCCTGCATAATCGATTCAGTCAAGAAATGTGTCAGTGAGGAGAAAAGGAAGCGAGCGCAGCGGTGTGAGCCTCATGGTGGGTGTGAGGGTGTGAGGGTGTGAGGGTGAGAACTGGGTGAGGACTGGGTGAGGACTGGGTGAGGACTGGGTGAGAACTGGGTGAGGACTGGGTGAGAACTGGGTGAGGACTGGGTGAGGACGGTGAGAGTCAGAGTGGATCAGAACCATGAAAGTGTCCCGTTGCAGCCTGGAGGAGAACATCCTGCAAGGGGGCATGGAAAGAAGAGTACTGGAAATAGAAAAGAAAAGAAAAGCAAATCATCTAATTCCATAGATTTTACTTCTAAAACTTTCATATCAGACGATACAGGTTAGTGATGTAATCCATACTCTCATGTAATCAGTTACTTCCTGGTCGTGGGTATCTGCTGATGGTGGAGCTTTCTGTGAGGAACCACGTGGGCTGAGACGTTGCAGCCAACTGAGCCGAGCCCGACAGAGCAGCTTTGACCCCATTCTGCTCCATCAGCTCCCCCTGTGGAGCGGCGCCCCCTGCTGGACACACCCAGACTCACGGCCTCATGCAGGACCATGTCAGATGGTTTATTTAGTCACATGAGGAAAAGAGGATAGATAGAAAATATGCCGATATGTGAATGTTTTTTTTGAATAGTTTTGTCTGTGGATGAATGTCGGGCGGCGCACAGTATCAAGTTCAGCGGTTCGATTCCTGAGTTGAAGTGTCTGGATGAGCTGTTGCTGCCAGCTGTGTGTTTGAATGTGACTGATCGTGTATAAAGAGAAAAAAACCTGAGAAACGTTCATTTTATTGTCTTGACTTTATGATCTTGACTTCCTTTTGAGCATTAATTTAGTAATGAAGGATGTTTTCACCTGACTGACGTGTTTCCACTGAGTCTGTTTCTCAGAGCGTCGTCTGTTTGATGAGATCAGTCAGCTACAAACATTCATTCAATTTCATCAACAGTGCACAATATTACGTGAACATGCAACATGGTCGTTCTTCTTAGGCCTTGTTTCAAGTGACACCTATGTAGTTCGCGCCCTCATGTTGGGCCACTAGTGGGTGCTGTTGGTTGTTTTAGTAATGAAACCACACACACATGCAGCAGAGAACAACGGGCTCTAAAAATGAACAGCGAGAGAACACGGACATTCTAGTGGACAGGCGACCAAGTTGGATTGTTATTACGGCGACTGTCAAAATAAAAGCACCAACTTGGTACTTTTATTTTGACAGTCATGGAGAGAACATGGACGAGGAGTCATGACACCACCGCCGCCGTCACTTGAGCGTCACTTTATAGACGAAGAGCAACTCTGTAGATTAAAAACACAACAAGTGCATCTTTGCAAAGATATATTACTGATTTTAATCACAATCCATCTCAGGACAGACGCTCCTCACACACTGAAAACGAACAAGAAATCCATACGAAAATATATTCAGAAATTTCTATTTGCATATGAGCTCTGTTAATTTTGCTGAACGTACATTTAATGTTCTCACAGATCCAACAGAAAGACAGTGGATGAAGAACTTTACTCAATCAGCTGCAGGATTCTCATGTTTTCACTGAATGTAGAGTTGTGTTGACAAAAGCTGAGCATGAGCATGAGCATGAGCTGAGCACGGTAAACAAAGCAAACACAAACATGGAAACGTCATCACTGTTCTGATTTTTTTCTTTGGCTCTGTGTCCACTGGGGAGCTCCCGGTCGGTTTGACATGTGAAGGCTGCTCACACACTGTGACATGTGTGTTTTCTGTGTGTAAAACTCATCTAGGACACCAGCAAACGCTTTACACACACGCAGTATGAAATATGTACAACAATACCTGGAATGTCCAAGTAATCTGGTGAAAACACGCTCGTGTGAATGCAGATCTGCAGCTAAAGCATCTAAACGTTGCTCTATTCATTAGTAGACTAAAGGTGTGTCTCTCCAACGTTTCTTTCCCAGTTTACATTCAGACTCGGACCAGGACCCTGCAGGACTGGGGTCCAGCTCCGGTCTGAGCCGTGAATGTTTGGGATGTAAAGATCAGTTTTAATGCTTTACGACAGGCAGGTGAAGATTTCATAGATTCTGGTGTGTTGCAGGACGGAGGTGACCAAGAGTACTTCACTTTTAAAAGTATTGAGAATAATAAAATGTGTTTTCAAAGAAGGAAAATATCAATAACAGTGTATTATGGTTATAATTCATTCAGAAAAAGAAGACATGTATTTATTGTGTGTGTGTGTGTGTGTGTGTGTGTGTGTGTGTGTGTGTGTGTGTGTGTGTGTGTGTGTGTGTGTGTGTGTGTGTCCATTCAGCAGTTTAAACTCTGATAAAACAATAAATAGAAGCTCAGTTTGAGGGTTGAGTGTAATTTCCTGTCACGCTGCCCCCTAGTGGACACAAACCAAAAGGAAGAATCCAGACTAAACGTACAGTTACACATTATTGTGCTTTAAAATAACCTTTCACCTTCAAATCCCACATAACAACGAAAAACATGCTTCAGTTTGTACACATGAATCCATCCGCCCTTTAAAACACCTATACGGACACACACACACGCACGCACGCACACACACACACGCACACACGCACACACGCACACACGCACACACGCACACACACACACACACACACACACACACACACACACACACACACACACACACACACACACACACACACACACACACACACACACACACACACACACACATTAAAATAACAGCGAAGCAAGCTACAACACACCCGTCGTCCAGACACATTACTATTTACATGCAGGATTACAACAGCAGAGCTGCATCCACCTCCTCGTCCCCCTGAGAGGGCGGTGGTGGATTTATAGACGACTTCACGCTACATGGAGCCAGAGCTGGCTGGATGAGGGACAACTGGGAGCCGAGTGAGTTTTTACTCCACAGTGAGACGGGACAGGAAGTGAAGGCAAATCTGATTAAAGTCGAGAAATTAAGTCAAACTTTTCAGAAATATTCACAAATTCAAAGTCTGCCTTGCGTGTCGGTAGGAGTTGGTATGAGATCCCAATGCTTGTTGTTAATGTGGATCAAAGTTTATATTTGTTTCCGTGCAGTTTCTTGAAGTTTGAAGCTTGAAGTCGAGGGTGTCGAACATATTTTAGCCATAAAAACCTTTGAATTTAATCTTTAAAGTTTGTTTTTTTATTGCAAAAAACAAACAATTACATCTGAAAATGACTACAATAACAAAATTAAAGCAATTTTAATGAAAGCTTCTGGTGTAAAATACAGTGAAATAAAAAACATTCTGTGGCTGTTGCATTCTGCATGTTTTTACTTTGAGGCATTTTTACAATGTGAGTCTGTGTTGTGTTGAATCTGCTGATCTAAAGACATGTCTTCAGAAATCTCTCTTTTCTTTTTAAATGTTGTACCATGTTCTGGGTGTTTTGGCCGGATCGGAGCCTCTTGCCGGTCGGTTCTGGCCCACGGGCCTCATGTTTGACACCCCTGCTTTAAATTATTCTGCTAAAAAATGTGCTTCTTTTTGAGGACGTTCACACTTTTTTGCTTATTAATGTTCTTTTGTAGTTTCTGCGACATGCTAAAACTGCACTCAACATTATTTATTCATTCATTCTAATCTGAACTTTTAACAAGAGTTTGCATACGAGTGTATTTTAGTGGCTCTAAACAAACTCAGCCCGAACGTTGGGAGGAAATCACACTAAGAAAGTTTTCTCTCGATTATAGATGAATTCAGAGTTATACCATGAAACAGCTTTAATACATAAAGCAACAAAAAGTCTTTTTAAATTTGTAAAGAAGATGCATTTGTGGGATGAGCAGTGGATCAGAGTGACAAACGTCTCGAGACTGAAAACTGTTTTCTCTGACTTGTAAACTTCCCCTGAAGTCGGAACACGTCGACTCAGAGCAGACATGTGACCAAGTCACACATGCAAATCTCAAGTCATTTTTTCTTGAGCAACTCAAGTCAAGTCACCTTATTGTCACGTCTGTTTTGATATATATCTATTATCTTTACCAGCGACGGTTGAGGGGAAGGTAATGTTTTTGTCTGCATGTATGTATTTATTTATTTCTTGGTTTGTATGTACGTATGTCCCTATCCAAGGATGGCTCCATTAAATTCTGAGAGCGATTAGGTCAAAGGTCAAGGTCACGGAAAGGTCAAAAACATATTTTTTGTCATGACGCAGTCAGTTTGAATCCGACTGATATCAAGGCCAAAACCTTCAGTTTTCAAGTCCCTATCCCGATCCCATTAGGACGAAAATTCCCCCCTGACCTTTGACCCCTACCGCTAACCAGGGTAATGACATCACTCTGCCCTGTGGCATATCCGAAGATAGAGAATTCCAAACTTAATGTTTTGGCCTTGATTTGACATCAATCGCATTAAAACTGACTGCGTTATTACAAAAATGTGTTTTGTTCAGTAAAATACACATATTACACACAAACCAATTAATAATAAATACAGCAAGACAAAAACATAACCTTTACCCCAACTTTGTTTGGTAACGGTAATAAATACATGTTAAAACAGTACATGAACATAAGCTGACTTGACCTTGCATGTGTGACTCAGGACCCGTTTACACGACAACGAATACGAGCGTATCCGCAAAACTTTCTTCATCTTTGGGGGGTCCGTTTACACGGCACCAGTGTTCTGATGTACTGTATCCACTTAGTTTTTAATCCGGCTCCCAAAGTGGAAAGATTCTTTCACGGCCGCTAATCCCTCCTGCAGAGACTGATGGAGGCTACAGAGCCTGTTACTGCACATTTCTCCCCCTCCCCCCTCCTGCTCATTCAGTTTGTAAACAAACATGGCGTCCGAGTAGTGGTACGACCCGTAGTGGTACGACCCGCGGTCCATATTCTAGTTTTATCGTCCAGATCAGTAGTTTAATAGTTGAGACTCTCCCTGAGATCATCTGATGTGTCATCAGTCCATGCGGATGTCAGGTTCTCTCCATTTTCCTCACGTTTATAGTGTTTTGTTCTCTGGACATGTCTGTGTGGTTTATAACAAAATCAACCAACTGCGCCCTCCTGTGGCCCAACATACTAACTACATCGTTGTCTCTGTGTCCGCTGCTGCCGTGTAAACGCACTCTTTGTTTTTAACAGATTAGGTGTTGTCACGTGAAACGTTGTCGTGTAAACGGGGCCTGAGAGGAACTAATCCAGAAAGTCCCAATCACTGCTTAAAAAGTCTTCAACTGATTCAAAATGCAGTGAGAGCACCGACAGGAACCAGCAGGAGATCAAGTCCCTCCAATATGAGCCATCTCTTCATTGACTTCCTGTTCAATCTACAATAGAATTTAACCCTTTGATGCCTGTTGTCTCTGATTCGCCTCGACACCTTTTGCATTCAGACTGCAGCCCAGTTGATGAATTCATCCCCCATCACCGGTTTGCTCCTATTCAACACATACCTGGAAACTTTTTCCAAGCACTGGTTTCTCGATGGACCAGCCGGAGAGGGACCGACATGACTCATGACCCGAACTCAACAAAAACAACTGCTTTCGTGTGTTACACGAGTAAGGGTCCAATCTGACTGGAGAAAAGTAGACAGACTGTTTAACACCCTGTTCTAGTTGGCCTCTCGTTGCTATGGTGTAAATAGTTGTAAAGGATTTTGTGTCATCAGTGCTCTAATCCTAGGCGAAATGTAAATCTCTACTATGTTCCATAGACAAATTAACTATGTCTACTTAATTTAGCATCAGTTTGAAAGCAAAACCTTTTTTTTTAATATAATTGTAAGTAAATTCAGGCATCAAGGGGCTCTAACATATGATGGACCCTGGTTGTTAAGAGCTTTATAGGTTAAAACAGTTTAAGACTTACACTTGGTTCTCACAGTGCTGCCCCCTGGAGGTTCCCAGGTTATCTACAGAACGCTTGGTTCTCAGAGTGCTGCCCCCTAGAGGTTCCTAGGTTTTAGTAGAAAGGGAGCAGAGCTTTCAGGTCTCAGGCTCCTCTCATGAGGAACCAGAACCCAGTTTCAGTCTGGGAGGCTGACACAGTCTCTATTTGGAGGTTTGGCTCAAGGCTTGTATATTGCATTAAGCGTACAGTAAGAGCTGCTGCTTCAGGACACCCTGGACCGTTTTCTAGTCAAGCTGTTGTAGGTTTCACTGAGCGTCTTTCTCATCTGGTGCTATAAAAATCAAACTGAATTGAATTGAAGGACTCTGGTTTAACGAGACATGTTGTCCTCAGCTTCCTCCTCATTCTGTTTGTGTCTCCAGAGCTTCACTGATTGTGGGGACGTTTGGTCCAACCCTGTAAATCGTCTGATCTGCACTGGTTGAAAAAGTCCTCAGCGAAGACAAATCTTCTCCACACTGTTACCGTTTATTCTTTTGACTCCAATCCGATCCATAAGGTTCAAATCATGCCGTCTGCACCTGAAGGGGGGGTGGGGGATTGGCAGAAGCTCAGAGCAAGACAAGCACCAGCGGAGAAAAGCTGTTTGACATGCGGCTCATCCCACAAATGCAGCATTCAAAAGGAAACAGGCCCGATGAGCCTGGTTGATATGAACTGCACCTTCGGGCTCCTGTGGATTCCTTGTCGAGGCATTTCTGCCCTCTTCAGGGGACATTTCAGACGGAAACGCTCAAACTTTCTCTGGAAATTTAGCATTTATGAAGCGTCCCTGTAGCGTCTCATGCAGGCTCATTACGTCCTGCACAGCAGGAATGGACGAGGAAACCAGTGATATATCACAATACAATCCTTTTTTTTTTTTTTTAAGTCTGAATGAAATGAACAGATCAGGTTTTCAGCTGATTCATGGTTAACGTTGTATAACAAAGGATGATTGCAGTATATCACAGAATCACATGTTCTGTGATTCTGCAGGAAGAGAAACAGCACAGGTCCCACTGCTACCGCGCTCTGATGTCAACACGTTAAATGAACGCCGGCGTTTCTCATCAGGTCAGAATTGGTTTGATTTGTTGATTATACTCTCTGGCAGGGGTGTCAAGACAGATTTTTGAACAATTTCCTAAGCGTAGTGAACACAACTCAATAATGAGACCCTGAGATCATTGCAAGCAAACTAGCATTAGTCTCAAAGCCAAAAATACCCATAATGCAACAGCTCCAGGAGACGTTTTCGGACATTTTGCACCAGATCGTCTCATTAAAATATCCTTTATGTTGAAATTGGGAGTCATTTTTGGCCGTAGCTGTTAAAATATAGATGATTTCATCATCTTCATAAAGAATAACTTTTAAATTGATTTTAGCCGACTCAAGATGAGGTCTGGCTGAATGTGGCCCCTCAACTACAAAAAATAAAAAATCTGTTTGACACCCCTGATCTGTGGTCATCTGCGGACAACTTAAAAAGGACAATGCACCTTTACAGCTCAAGAGGTTTTCCGTATAAAACTGACTTTATTAATCTCACCCAGTTCCCAGTTGTCATGATTGAAATCCAGACCTGGCTGTAGCGCCGCCTCGACACTTCCATCATTTTGATTTATACAAACAAGGAAAGCCCAACCAAAAAACTGCAACAAGCTCAATTTGGTTCAAGCAAGGACCCCAAATTTCATGGGGGGGGGGGGGGGATTTAACCACCACCAATATTGGAAAGCCCTGGGGGGAAGGGGAGGAGCATGCAAGGGGGGTGGGGGGGGGGGGCGTCGGGTCTTCTGGTGAGGGGATCATTCCTGTCGGAGAGAAGCATTGTGTGTCTTTAAGGAGTAAGAATGATTTCCTGCATTGGAACGAAACACAGGTCAGACGTTAAGGTGTATTTTAAACACACACAAATCAAGAACACTGGTTTACTCAATGCTGAAAACAAATGGCAAAAATGTCAAATTTTTCAGTTTGCATGAGCAGAGTATTTGATTGATCAGCCTTATTTCCCCCAATGAAACTTAAAAGTACAGTGACACCATCAGAAGCAAGTCGTTATATTTCTAATAAATCCGTTCAGAATATCCCAAAATATCCAATCGGTGTAAAAGCGTTTTGATCTATTTTCTCTAATTAATTATTGTTTTTTTTAACAAGAATTATGAGTTCAAGTAACAGTCATATTGTTTTTAATACGAAATCAGATTAATAAAAAAACAACTATATAAGAAGAAGAAGAAGAAGAAGAAGGATTAATAAATAAATTCATTCATTCATTATGTCATTAATTAAAAAAACACAATAGTTTAGCATTTTCACTTGAAATCGGCCCCTCGGTCCTGAAGTCTCCCCGCCGCTGCTTTTACCTGTTTGATCATCTCGCCGGTCCTCTCGATGACGATGGTCTTGGCCTCTTTGACGGGCGAGGTGAGCTGGTAGTCGTCGTTGAGTAAACCCAGCAAGGGGTACTGGTTCCTGTACCTGAACACAGTCACACACAGATCAGCTCCACTCACATCATCTGTCGACACTTCTTTAGAGCGAATAAAACTGTGATGATTTTATCTGTTTTTGATAGTTTTGCCAGCATTTTTTCAAGTGAGGAGCAAATAAAGTGTTAAAGATTTAAAGTGGAGCTGTATAAACGAATTGATTTGCCTTTAAAAAGCCTGAAAATCTGAAAAAATGACTTTCTCAATAAATCAAGGTGACATCAGTAAACCGCCTTTTCTCCAGCTGAGACGATTCATTTTCAGATTTTTGAAGCCGTGAGGTTTTAGCTGAGAGACGATTAAGAGTCGACGATGTTAAGCAGCGTGTACCTCTTGGTGATGACTGTCTTGGTGACGCTCTTGGAGTTGTCGCTGCTTTTCTCCAGCATCAGTCGTCTGATCTCCTGAGGGCGACGGGAGGTCAGAGGTCAACGTAAACAGAGCTGTTAATACGCACCAAGGTGACGGTAATGTAAGAGATGAACCGTGTTGAGGTCAAGCTTGCTTCAGCTCCGCTTCCAACACACTGGGTGTTTGTAACGACTTAAACTTTTATATGCAACTAAAAGCCATAACTATGACCAAAGTGACATAAAATAGTCTTGTTCTGTACACTGTCTACTTTGGACGTCCTTCCTGCAGGGAATCAAACCGGGGTTTCCCTGTGTGTGTGTGTGTGTGTGTGTGTGTGTGTGTGTGTGTGTGTGTGTGTGTGTGTGTGTGTGTGTGTGTGTGTGTGTGTGTGTGTGTGTGTGTGTGTGTGTGTGTGTGTGCGCACTCTGCCAACCGGTGTCATGTTACAGGATTTATAAACAAACTTAAAATGCAGTTGGACCTGAAAAGTGAAACAAGTCTGTATGTGTGTGTTTGTGTGTGTGAACATGCGTGTGTGCGCGTCCTACCTCCTCCTGTCGAGTGATGGTGGTCTGCCGCTGCTCCAGCATGGCGAGCAGCTCGGAGATCTTCAGCTGGAGACTCCTGTCCGAGGACGAGCGGTCGGTGGTGATCTCCGTGGTGATCTTTGTGATCTGGGTCTGGAATCAGCACGACGGGAGGATCTACTTTAATCTCATGGAATTTAACGCCTCTCATTGACATGTGAAGATGGTTTCTGTTTGGGGAGTCAAACCCCCATCCCCCCCCACCCCCACCCCCTCTCACCCTCAGCCTCTGGATCTCCTGGTCCTTCTCCCTGCTCATGGCGCTCAGCTGGTCCTGGTACTGACGCGACAGCTCCTCTGTCTTGATGTGCAGGGTGGAGTTGCTCACCTGACCGGCCAGCTGATGGAGCAGACACAGAGCTGGGGTCAGTAATCAGATTACTCATGTTTTATGACGATCAACATCCAAACATAGAATAATGGTGAACGTCCAATGAGCGGATGAAGGATCTTCACCTGTAAATCACTTGACTCATTTCTTATCGTGACAACAGGGTGTCAAACGTAAGGTCTGTGTGTGTGTGTGTGTGTGTGTGTGTGTGTGTGTGTGTGTGTGTGTGTGTGTGTGTGTGTGTGTGTGTGTGTGTGTGTGTGTGTGTGTACCTTCTGTCGCAGCATCTCGTTCTCCTTCTCCAGCACCCTCATCCTCCCCTCCAGCTCCTTCATCTTGAACTCCCTCCCTGAGTCGTTGCTCCGGCTGCCGCTGAGCTGCGACTCCAGAGAGCGCTGAGCGGCCGTCGTCTCCTTCAGGGACAGCTGCACCACATCTGGATGCTTAGTATCCACGTCACACACACACACACACACACACACACACACACACACACACACACACACACACACACACACACACACACACACACACACACACACACACACACACACACACGGTACCTGCAGCTGCCTGTTGTTGTCCCTCACGGCCTCCAGGAGGCTGTCGTACTGTTTGGCCTGGTCGGCTTTAAAGCTCAGATCTCTCTCCAGAGCCTCCTTCTCGGTCTCCAGACGCTGCCAACAAACAAATCTCATTTGTCACGTGACACACTCACCTCTTTCAGACGTTAAAACGAACCCAGGTGCTTCTTCACACAGGGAAAGACGCTCATTTGTTGTTTAAGATTGAAAACCAAAACCCGAGCTTGTAATTGTTCCTGTTTGGAATGCAGAACCACAGTAAAACTGACGTACCGGCTCTGACCATAAAACAGGCAGTTTTCTGCCTGAAGCCTGCTCATTCCTGCCGAGAGGAGCAGTTAAATGGCTTCACACACATCTCTGTGAGGATGTTCATACATTCACTGTGGGACATGCTGTTCCAACCTGCAGCAGGGAGCTGGAAACGTCCTCAGCCAAGACTTTGTTACATTTTGTTATGAATATAAATCAAATACAAACAGGCAATCGGGTCGTTACATAACCTCCTTGTTACATGACGTATTTGACCTCAATGGGTTAAATTCCGGATTGATAAATTGATATTTGCAGTATGTCAGGAGGCTGTAATGTAACCCGGAGATGCTTCTGAAATGTGAATGACTTTGTGAAAAGAAGAAAAGAGGCTGGGCCGGTGATATCAGCTGAATGAATGTAACAACATGTGACAAGGACATGATGTAATAAATACAATCACCCAAGTCTTTCTTTTTTTGTCTGTTATTACTGGAAACTGATGCAAAAGTTTAGAACTTTACAATCGTGCAGGAAAAATCCTTTTTCAAAAATGTCGCCGTGTAAAACTGAAATTTTTCTGAAATGAAAACGCAATGACGATGTGTTTTTGGGAGTGTCGGAGTCACATTCCCTCGACTGGAAACTAAAGGAACATTTCAACATTTTCAAGTGGGAAGTTTTACCCTCAGATCCTCGGACATGTGCAGCAGATCCTCCCGGAGGCTGCTGAAGGTCGCCAGCAGCAGACGCATGCTCTTATCGGCAGTGAGACGAGTCTGGGACACACACACACACACACACACACACACACACACACACACACACACACACACACACACACACACAGTGTTATTTTCTGTTCATTAAGGAAATCATGCGTTGATGCATTCAAAAGAAGAACATTAAAAAACCTACAATAAGTGAAATGTAGTCTGTGAGTTTTATGCAGACTCACAATAAAAGTTCAAAATAATGTCTTTTTTAAAGTCTGAAATGGGCTTAAATCTTTCCGTTTCCATGTTTGAACATAAATTGACGGGAAGTTTAATTCATGCAATTTTTAACCTGCAGCCGTTAGAAACATATGAATGATTGAATGTTTGATTGATTATAACGAACATGAAACTGACGAACCTGCAGGTATAGCCCGCCTGTCATCAGAAATATTGATATGTGATGCATTTCAGTGTGAGTGGAGAGTTTGAGGAGTGACGAACCTGCAGCAGGTAGCGGATCTGTTGTTTGGTCAGCTCAGTCGCTCCTTTGGGCAGCAGAGCCTCCACCTCCTCTTTCTCCACCTCAACGACGCAAAGTCAACAAGAAAGACAAGATTTAGATTCTGATCTCTTAAAATGGAGCAGAAACAAACTCAAACGTTCCTTCTTTTAAAGCAATAGGTCAGATTGAAGCTGCAGAGCAGAAGGTAAAATAGAACGACAGTTGCAGGCTGAAGATAAAGACCCTCCGACACAAAGTGCTACATGTTGAGCTCAGAGGAAGAAATTCTACTTTCACTTTATTGACATATGCTCTTAGACGTCATATTCTTTATCTATTAGTTTTGGTTCACTGTGGAGAGATGAGATGGAGATCTGAGAGAGAGCACTAAAAAAGAAAGGGATAGAAAAGGAAATGAAAAAGAAAGAAAAGGAGAAAAATTATAGAAACGTAACAAAAGAATGAAAAGAAGAAAAAAGTAAAGAAAAAAACCCGAATGAAGTAAAATTTAGAGAGGGTAAAAAAGAAAACAAGAAAAGAAAGAAACAAATAAAATACAAACTAAAACACAAATAAAATGAATTATTGAGATACGTGTTATTTTTGCAGACTATCAGACAATAATACAAATAAATAATTATTTATTTCTTCCACCAATGTTTTCTCTGTAAATATATTAAATATGAAAATATAAAAAAACAGTGATTGAACATGTCGACAGAAAGTTACTGAAACAAAGTAAATCTTCTCTTTGTTTCTCACCTTGTAGTCGACGCTCGCATCCAGCTGGTGTTTCCTGCAACACACACGGAGGCTCAGCCCGACAACGTTTACACGACAATGTCAGAGAACAATACGTCATACACATTACTGATGGCAGTACACAGACATGCTCTTCAGGGTTGCTCTCAACTAGGAATCTGCCACTATGCAATCTAAAACTAGAATATGGACTGAAAGTCATGCCACTCTGGAGTGTTTTCTAAAAGTTCCACCTTGGGAGCCGTTTACAAAAAGGGGTGTTTTCAGTGACCGTGAGCAGCGCTGTTGTGTAAACAAACCCTAAAACACAACAAAAGTTTGGGATTTTAATTTGGCATTGACGTGTGGACAGACGAGACGCACATTAGCTGAAAACGATGATGCCCCCCTCGTCGCTTCAAAAAGGCCACATGGTGGATTTGTCGATTTCTCCATTTTTTCATGCTTCGTGTCTTCTTCTCCGTTTGTGGTTTATTTCTGTGGCAGCGTTACAGCGCCACCTACAGACCTATAGTACTATATCTATTTGAGTAGTTTTTATGGTGTTGCATGGACGCAGATGTTTCCCATGTGGGCGGGAAACTTTTGAAGAATGACAGGGAGAAAAAAGATTGTTTTGGCTCGAGTGGTTCTTCTGGTTGTGTTTTTCAGATTTGGTCTAAACTTTGAACCCGTGTTAATCCCACATTCCCTTCAGATCGATCGAACCATGACGGATGTTTGCTCTGCACCCAAACGTCATGCCTGATCATGTATCTTCATCCCTGAAGAGCGTGTAGCGTTTAGAACTCGTTTCTCACAGTGAAGGCAGCCCTGTTGGAGGCCAGTGAGTTTGATGTGGTTCTACTCCGGGACCAAACCTGGCGCCCGCTGCTTCTTGTTTATATAGAAGGTGAACGGCTTGAAGTGATATTTTCTGCCACCAGGAGTTCAATCTGAGGGTTCAGTCAGTGATTCGGTGAATCATGGACTCAGGTGTGGCAGAGGTGAAGAGTTGAAAGGAGGATTACCGTCACACTTACACACTCACACACTCAGCTGAATGAATCATCAGCGTGTGAAAGGACAACTCTGTTTTCTCTCCACTTACTGTCCTCGGATCTTGGACACATGCTCGGAGATGCAGGAGTGGATGTCGCAGTTCTTCCTGTAGACGTCGGCCAGAAGCTCCCCGAAGTAGCGCGTGTCCAGCTTGGTGGGCTCGGGGAGCTCCCTGAGCGCCGTCCTCACCTCCGTCCGGGAGATCTTCTGGATTGCCGGCGGCGGGTTTTGCTGGATGACGTTGACGATCTCCACCTCTTCCAACTCCACATATTCCTCTCCGTCTTCCTCCTGCAGGAAGATTTGTGAATTTAGCCATTTTATCTGACGTTTCAGGAACATGTGTTTGTGTTTTGAACTGGATTCATTTTAAAAGTGAGATGAATTTGCTTCAGATCGCATCTGAAATACCTGCAGGGGGCGACTGGTCATTAGGGGCAGGGGGACTGAGCCCCCCCTGGTGTCACCAGAAGGGACTGCATGCAAAGTATGTTCTACATTTTTATACAATATTTTCTTGTTTGTGAATAAAACTTCCTCTTATATAGCAAATAATTAGTGTGTGAGGACTGAACACCCTGGTTATTGGTCTCTTCTTGCTGCTGCAGGTTGTTGATCCACACCGATGGTGCATTAGTGTAGCTCGCCCCTCTCTCGCCATGCAGTGTGTATTGGATGCAGTAAAGTGTAAGTGTTCATGCTCAGTCTCTGGCTCCGTTCATTCAGATCACATGATCTTGACGCGTCGTGGGGCTTGAAGCCTGAAGCCCCACCAACAAAGTCATTTAGAAGCTCAGAGCTGAGTGGCTGGCGCTGATTGAGGCTCTGCGTCACAGAACTGGAAAAAGTCGTCATAAATACCAGCTTGGTAGCAGCGAGAGCGAACATTTCAGAATCAAAATGAATTAGGTTGAATACTCACTGGAGTTTGAAACTTACTTTAGAGGTAAAACTGCAATTAACTGATGATAAACTGAGACACGGTGACCAAGACCTTGCAAGAATCTAATGTTTATGTAACTTTACCGGAGATCCCTGTTTATGAAACAGCAGTCCTCGGTTCGACACCCGACCACAACTTCATTTTTTCTTTCCTAATTGAATTTTTCTTTTTTGATCGGCTATCTCCAAGGCTCAACCTTTTCACGGGATCAGTGCCTATATGGCCGTTATACTGTTGTGGCTAAAACGCCACGCAGCCACTTTACTCTGCCATTCAGTGGTGTCATATAAAATCTTGCTCCACCAAGTATCTAGATGTAGAAACGCCACTGAATACCTGAAAACAAAACTGGTTTTGACGCATTGAAGCTTCTGCTTCAACAGTTGATGTAGACTGATGGTTGGCTTGTTAAGGCTCTGAAGCTGAGGTGTCAAACAAAAGGCCTGCAAGAGGCTCCAATCCAGCAAAACTACCTAGAAAATGATAAAACTCTATAAGACAATATTTCTTAAGAGCAGCGATACAACACAACACTGAGACCCAAACTGAGATGTCATGATGCTGCCATGAAGCGTAGCAAGCGAGCATTAGCCTCAAAGCCAGACTATCTGGGTGTAAAAACACCCATAATGCAACAGGTTTGGTTTTTGACATTTCACTGAATTTTACCAGAGGCTCTTATCAAAATTTGCTTTATGTTGAAATTAGAGTAATTCTAGGAAGTAATTATTTGTTTTTTGTGAAAACATTGAAATTTTCATCAGGCGTACTCTGCAACACAACCAAGAAAAACTTTTAACATTTAAAGTTAAAGATTATTATGGCTCTAATTTACCGGTCCGGCTCACTCAGGATGAAACCGGGCTGAATGTGGCACTTTAATTAAAATGTAATACACCTCTGATGTAGCATGAACACAAAACGATCGATAGATAGATAGATAGATAGATAGATAGATAGATAGATAGATAGATAGATAGAGAGATAGAGAGATAGAGAGATAGAGAGATAGATAGATAGATAGATAGATAGATAGATAGATAGATAGATAGATAGATAGATAGATAGATAGATAGATAGATATGACTGAAAGTTCTGACTCCGTTCCTCTGTGGGTGAACCCGGCGGTTTAACATCTGCCACAACAGTAAACTGTATGAAAACACATATTAAAAATTGCTGCACTGAAAAATTATTGTTGCATTGACACAACTGAATTTTTTTATGAACAACTGAAGAGATTAAATCCCTGATAAGAAGCTCAGAGTTTAAAAAATAATAAAGTCATTCTGACGCCACTCATAAACTGATCCAAGTCAAACACGCCCATCAGCGCCTCTTATCTGCAGGTAGAGGCAGAGACGAGTCGAGCAGGTGCTGCATAACAGGTTACGTAAGGCCAAGAGGAGCCGAGAGCTCCACCCACCGAGAGCACCTTCACTCTCCGCAAACACACAGGGGGTCCAGAACACCACTGTTTGAAATGCCTTGCCTCATTTCCACCTCTTTTTGTCTATTTTTAGCAACGCAGTCGCACCTACACGACGGGCGCAATGGTTTTTCTCACAAGCGCTCCAGTGGAATCCCTCCAAAGAGCAAGATGTGATGAAAAGCTGGCGTGCAGGCTTTCTTATCGCAAGCTTCTCTTCTTTTGATCAGAGCCATAAATAATATATACGAGCTCAAAACCTGACAACAAATTAATTGCATTCTTTTTGCTCTGCATTGAAAAGCAGGGCGTTGACATCCCAGCATGCATCTGCCCGGAGAGAAGGAGTGGGAGTCTTTAGCTGAAGCTTTTTAATGAGGATCTTAGTTCCATCTTCAGAGTGCTAAACCAACATGTCGAGAAAACAGAGAGAGAGAGAGAGAGAGAGAGAGAGAGAGAGAGAGAGAGAGAGACGCCCTCCTGAATATTCTTACTGTGGCTGTGCAGAGCGGCTGAGCCAGATTCCACAAGTCAGAGGGAAGATTACAAAGCCAGGTTTTCCCACTGTGAATTTTACACAACAGTGTCACTGTAGAACCACCGACATCTTTGACAAACCATTCAGACTGAACGTGAGCCACTGGGAACATTTCTGGTGTGTTATCGGGACGTTTAGGTTAAACAAACCAACTGGAGTCTTAGAAGTTTTCAAATAAGTTGGAATAGAAACGTCTCATGTCATAGTTTAGAGCCTTCAGTGAGAATTAGTCCTGTTTAGATGATAATGTTTTAAAGGGGACATATCATGCTAAATCCACTTTTTTAGCCCTTAAATGCATTTTGTTGTATATTTAGAGTGTTTAGAAGTACAGAAAAGTTCAAAGTAGTCTCTTCAGGTGCTCCGTTGATATCTTTATATTCTGTTTTGGTCATATTTTGCGATCGGTTTCGATTTTTCTATTCTCTATTACGTTTTTTGAACAATGACGTCACAGTATTCTCAGCGGAACTGCCAAATTAGGACATCGACATTTCGAGCAATCCGCCATTTTTGTTTAACGCTGCGATTTTGTAGTCCAACCGAAGTTACGAGAGGATAAGTCGAAATGTTCGGTTGTTGGATGTAGTAACCCACAAGCTTCGTTACACCGTCTCCCAGCATCAGAACCTTTTCCAAGTGCCTGGTTGAGTTTTATTTTTCACAGAAATGTACCCACATCTGTGGGTAAGGTCATTTTTGTGTGCGCGAATCACTTTAAGGACGACTGCTTCAGCAACCTCCGCCAGTATAAAGAAGGATTTGCCGAAAGACTTCGTCTGATTGAGCGGTCAGTTCCTTCTATCTATGGAGACGACGAACAGAGCACTTCGGTAAGCTGTATATAACGCTAAAAAGTGTGATGATAAGACGTCCCTGTCATTGTTTTGTTAGCATTAGCAGTTGCACCGTCTTCATATGTTAGCGCTGTGTGCTCGTTTTAGATTATAATGTAACTTCTGTGTTAAATAGTCGTTGTAATACAGGCAGTATTGTAGTAGTGGGCATGGATGGAGAAGTTAGTGTAAATATAGTAACACACCATTGCGTTACATCCATATGAAGACGTTGTTCTGTAGGTGCATCATCGTCATTTTCATCTCGCTCCGCCGGGTCCGACTCTGGCTCCAACATGTATGGCTGGATGGACAAATCTTCCCTTGTTGACATTTTGTAAATAATGTGTGAATATAAAGTTTCTGCGCCGCTAGATAATTGTATCTGTTCTATCAAACTACAAAGATGGCCGAACAGGGTGACGTTGAACCGAGTGTCACCTCTGCAACCTGGAGAGGAGGCGGGGTATGAAGTGTCTCATTTGCATTTGAAGAGACCGCCCCAAAACGAGTTGCTCTCAGAAGCACATCAGAAAAGGGGTAGAAAAGGGGCCTGTGGAGCTATAATAATGAGGAATTCAGACCCAAGTATTGCAGTTTCGCGTTGTATAGACCACAACTGTATGATTTATATGTAAAAAGGAAGGATTTAAAAGCATGATATGTCTCCTTTAAGTGGAAACAAATCGTTTTTGAGTTCTGGGTTCAGAAAATGTTTGCGTTTACACGGAAACGTTTCGAAAACACACACCTCCGCACAGAAAACAATCTGTGTTTTGAAAAAGTTCCACCTTGTGAGCCATTTTTAGAAAGTTGCCCGAGTACCGCAGTGTAAACGGGGCCTACGTCAGTCCCACAAAATCAGCACGATGGTGTCATCACACTATAAATACACATGAAATTATGCTTGTAAAGTCAGTGTGATTGATTAATTTGGCTTTTACACAGAAAATCTAGAAATTCTGTTGAAGTTATTTTCTCTGGAAAACTGCAGGAGCGTCGGTTTATTACAGAGAAATACTCAATTCTAGATCTCATACTGGCTGATGTCTAATTAGCATATTTTTAAAATTCCTTCCTTGTGGGAAGTTCCCAGTTTGACAGGATTCAGACGAAATTCTTCAGAATGAGAAAATAGGACTTTTCCCGTTGTGCGATTGGCCCTGAATGCACCATGTCACCCGGCTGCAATGCCGACGTGTAGAAGACTAAACAGAGGTGTAATCTCTGGGTTTGAGTTTCAGGAGATTTCACAGTGACGAAGGGGGTGAAATAGTTGAAAGATTACACGTTGGATTCCCAGCCTGGAGCGTAGCGAGCTCAGGAACGACAACAACACTGTAAGAAGACACAGACACGCCAGGTTAATGGCTTTTTACCTGCAGGTGTCAAACTGATTCCACCTCTTTTAGTAGAGTAACAAAGACTTTCAAGTCTCCCGATGAGACAAGAGGTGTCAAACGCATTTCTGTTCAGGGGCTACGGACCAGTAAAATAGTTCCATAACAACCTTTACATCTAAACTTTTGTTGTCGTGGCGCAGAGTATACATGAAAAAAATGTCTATATTTTCACAGTTACTATGGAAAATGACTACAATCTCAAAATAAAGGCAATTTTAATGAAACCTTCTGGTGCAAAATACAGTGAAAATTCTAAAAAAAAACTCTTATAGCTGTTGCATTAAGGGTATTTTTACAAAGCGGACAGAATGGCTTTGAGGCCAGTTTGATAGCAGCGATGTAGCTGGCTGTCATGGCAGCATCATGATATCTCAGCTGGGGTCTCAGTGTTGTGTCGCTACTCTTCAGATATTTGTTTAGAACAGGGGTCTCCAACCTCGGTCCTCCAGGGTCCCTGTCCTGCAGGGTTTAGCTCCTCCCAGTTGCAGCACACATGATTGCAATGAGCGGCTCGTTATTGGGCTTTTTCACAACCTTGGTGATGACATCATCATTAGATTCAGGTATGCTGAAGCAGGGAGAGAACTAAAACATGCAGGACAGGGCTCCTCCAGGACCGGAGCTCGACACCCCTGGTTTAGAATAATCAATGTTTTCTTTGACATTTTTTAGAATAGAAATTAATTTAGCAAGTTTTTGGCCCACGGGCCTTATGTTTGAGAAACAATACAACAACAGTTTCATTAAAAAAAACTTGTATTTAATGTGTGTCTCTTTTACATTGTGCGAGATCCTCACGCAGGCCCAGCAGAACCCTCATAAAGGCCAGCTCTGGCTCCATGTTTGACACGCCTTCAAAACACCACCACTTCTTTAAATCTTTACAAAGTAAAAGCCGTTTTTAATAGACTCGGATGGTAAATTTTTTATCTCGGATCGTGTGAGTCACTGCGGGTCTTTGTACCAGTGAAGCAGTGATTTGATTGCGCGGACACGCACCACAAACACAAATGATTAACAGCAGATGACGAGGGATATTTCACACACGGTGACACACACACCCATGAAGGACAACTCCAACGACACACACCTCTGCTATCAGACGGTCTGGCTACAATAAAGCCAGAGTGAAACCTTCCAGAGATCAAAGGTCACAGCGCTTCCATGTGCGTCTGCTCGCTTCGCGGTCGATCAAAACGCAAACAGACGGATAGTAGAAGGTGCAGCCGAGGGAAACTATGCCCGGGATGACGCCGGGGGTGGGTGTGTCTGCGGGGCGGTGGCTGCTACATTAACATGCCTGTCATTCCTACCCAGAAAAGGAGAGTGAGGACGAGACGCAGTCAGGAGACAAACCAGAACGAGCTGCCGGTTGCTGGGAGACGGCGAGCCGCTCAAGGTTTCGTCAGTGTTTGTAACATGTATATCAACAAGTCATGAGATAGTCGGTCATAATCTCATCGGTTCATTACCTCCTCGTCTGTCACGTGGATCTAAAACCAGAGGAGGTTAATAAATGAGTCTAAAGACTGGAGGCGTTGTTTCTGTAGCAGTAATACACAAGGTGAAGTGAAAACAAACTTTCATTGTGTTTTGGGTGTCCGTTAACACAACAACGGCGAGTCGCTGAAAACGTAACGGTTTGAAAGCGCTCCGACGCCGTCTCCATGGAAATGGTGGAAAACACAACTTTTCTCCATTTCCAGGAAGGTGAGAGAAAATGCAACTTTTTGAAAACCCTCAGACTCCATCTCCTGGAAACACGGACAATTGCAACTTTTTAAAACCGCTCTGAATCCATCTCCATGAAAAGGGGAAAAAACTCTTTTGAAAAGAGGTATTATTTTAAAATGTTGCTGTGTAAATGCAAACGCAAGCACTGTTTTTGAAACATTGCAGTGTGAAACTTTTCTGAAACGTAAACACACACAAGTTGCATTTTCACTTGAAGCGTTGTCGAGGTCTGACTGGAGCTTCACACAGGAAGCACTCGGCCTGAACTAGTTTTACTTGACCGTAGCTCTGAAACTCTGTCACGCGTTTCTGTTTCTGTCGTGTCATCGATCTCTACTATTTCATAATCCAGTATCGACATGATTTTCCAGGCCCGATGAGGATGAGGAGGACAGGGATGGCCTTAGTGATAATGAAAGCACCTTGTTCGTGTGCTTAAAAACTCCACAGAGCAGTTTGTGAATGTTCCCATCTGAAGAGCAGCTCCTTGTCTTCCTCCTGCCTGCGCCTGTTTGAGTGGATGGAGGTCAGTGTGTGGCCGGTAACACTAGAGGTTGTTATTGGGGAGAGAAGAGTCGCCTTACCACACTGCCTCTTTGTGTGTGTGCACTGAGAACCGTCAGTGTGTCAGCGCACAGGGACAATTTCAACCTGAGCCTATTGTAACGCCGTATTTCACACTGTTCACAGGAATTTTAATGCTTTTTCTGGAATAAAGACTCGATTTCCCTGCTTTTTCTACAGTGTAGGAGGACGTCAACATGCTGAGTCCACCTGAATCCCTCCTGACATCCACTTTCTAGGAATTACCAGAAGAGGTTGGGACAGGTGAGCCTGCAGGCTTCAAGGCTTTGTTACATAACTGGGTCATTATGAGCCATTTTTGTGGCTTTCAATCAGTTTGAAACTGAAGACGAAAAGCCATAAAGAGAGCAACATATTTAAGATGAGACTCTCACATGGTTTTTATATGAAACGAGTGCAGGTTTAAGGCCGTGTAAATATACATCTGGATGAGATTCTCAGAGCTTCGTAGTCACAAAAGCCAACTGTTCTGAGGGGAACTAACGGGACGAGCTAGATGTTGAAGTCAGAACAAATCTTAAAGCTGCACCAAGAACTTACATTAGTGACCAAAAGTTTGAATTTTCATCAAACCATTTAGCATTTTTCCATTTTGTAACTAATTCTGCAAACTCTATGTTCAAGACAGGAGAGAATTATGAGTATAAAACATCCTGGGGAGCTTCAAATGCTTCAGACAGCTGCGTTTGAAGCAACATTATGGAATATCTTCTTTGTGAAACACTGAATAAAATCCAACAAATCTAACAATGGCTGAAGCTGTGACTCACTGCCATCGTATAACTTACATTTTACACACTATGAAGAACAACTATTCGGCTTTAGTGATATTGGATTCCACATACATATATTTACATATGTCAGGTTAAAAAACACACTAAAGTTTGAGAGTTAATTGCCATTCTCTTATCCAATCACAGTCAATATGTTTCACCACACAACCATTTCCATTGGATTAAGCCACGCCCCTCAAATCCAGCATGAGGAAGAGAAACGACAGAAAACACTACAAAAAATACTTTTAGAAAGTAATTATCGACCACAGAGCGAGAGCAATAGACACAAGAGGAAACGTTTCTTTTCGTCATCGGATCCGTAAAACAAGTGAATGACCTACTTTGGTCAGCTGTTTGTCTTCTTCACCATAGTTGGTTTGTCTGTTTGTCATTTTAACTTTTGCTTCCTCTTTGAAGCCGCGTGTTTGCAGACGATCAGATGCTTTTAGCAAACAGAAACACGTTTCCTGGAAAAACCTCAGGACACGTCGCCTCGGGTGCTGGAGGGTTCCAGGACCAACGGCACACGTTTTCTGATCTCTATGGGTTTCAGGATATTCTTCTTTTTGGACTGTAACCGTTTGAAATTGTGACGTGTTAGAAGACCGAGATAGTTAGAAGCATCCACTGACGTATAAAGATGTTTAAATAAATATAGAAAAATAACATTTTCCTCTGGTTCTGATATGTTTTAATGTGATTGAGTGTTCTGCTGTTGACAAAGTAGCATGTAATGAGGAAACGAAGCTCCTTCACATGCACACAGCCCGAAGCAGAAATGCAGAAATGACATTGGAGTCATCTCTCGCTGTAAGATTGAAAAAAGCTTGAACTTTGCTTGGCTGTGCTCCCCTCAGGTGAAACTGCTTCTGTGAACACAGGCCAAGTTCAGTCTGAGGTAATTAGTGAGGAATGCAGCTTGTTTATCGAGTCCATGTCTTCCAACCACAAAACACCGGCCCATCAGCAGGAGGGTAAATCATTCAAAGGGCTGAAACGCCTCAACAACAGGAGCGTCAATGACTTTCACCGACACCTGCAGATACCATCAGACAGGAAGACAAAGACGCGTTTCGGCCAATTGATTCTGGAGGAAAACGGTGTGTGTGCATTAGATAGGAAAATTCTGTAGATTTCTTCATGTTTCTGCAAGAATTCACCACAAAATGCAGCCAAATCTACTTATAAGTTACAGTCCTGAATCCTCGAGTTGGATAAAGCGGGACGAGAGATGGATGCACGCTTCATATCCAGCTGGAGTTCAAAAGTTCCTGCAGGATTATTTAGACTGAGAAGAAACTGTGCATTTTGAGATTTCAGTGTTTTTCCTATAAGTCTGTCAAATCAGTAAAAAACAGACTGAACACATTTTTGCAACAAACATTCCAATTTCATCTGGACCAGTAAAACGCTGCCATATTAAGTTTTGAATTAAAACTTTGAAGTGTTTCTTTGTTGTGGTGCAGGGTACACGTGATGAAAATGGTTTTCTTCACTGCATGTGCAGTCCCCAAAGCACTTTCCACCATCAATCACATTCACCCATTCATTCTCACTCACGTTCACACACTCGTAGAGGCGGCTGCAATGCAAGGTGCTCAGTCCATCAGTGTTCAGTGTCTTGTTCAAGGACACTATGACATGTGGACAGGAGGAGATGGGGAATCGAACCTGCAACCTTCCGATTCAGGGACGAATGACCGCTCTACCGACTGAGCCATAGCAACTCAAAATGTCAATATTTTCACAAAACCAAACCAATACTCCAGAAAACTACTACAATCTCAACATGAAGCCAATTTTAATGAAGCAAAATACAGTGAAAGACTTCAGCTGTTGCATTATGGGTGTTTTTTCCACTTCGTTAAGGCTCATGGCTCCACACCCAATCTGGCTTCACTGATGCTCCACACCCGATCTGGCTTCACTGATTGCCAATGAGCTTTTTGCACGGTTGAAGTTTCCATAAAGACGTTACCTGTCATAATTGTTTATTTGGTCGCAGGTGAAGCACATCTGGACCAATCAGTGCAGGAATCAAAGAAATGTCAAAGGTTTCATAAAGGTAGTCTTCTACTGATCATCTGAAGCGTCTCTACACGAGCCACTCCCGTTCAGTTATCTGTACAGTCGTGTGGTTATAAAGAGGAGTTCATGTTATCTGTTCACACAAAGACTCAAACGCAAGCTGACGCTGCAAAATAAACAAACTGTATCTCACCTGCAAAGCTGTGAACCCTGCTGACGCCAGAAGGAAAGCTTGGAATGAGAACTGGTCCAAAGACAGAGTCACTGAAGGCTACAAATCAAATGTCTATTCCAGTAAAGGCTTTGAGGGCCTGACAACAACAATTCAAGTGAAAACACAAAACTTTCCTTGTGTTTTGAAGGTCTGTTTACACGACAACGGTGCTCAGAGCTGTGAAAACACAACTTTTTGGAAACGGATCCCAGGGTGGAACTATTTGAAAACGCCCGGGACTCTGTGGTCATGTAAACAGGAGAGAACGAGACTTTATGGAAAACGCTCAGGCGGTCGGGAGAAACGCTGCTACTGCTCATGTGCACCTCGGCTGGAGCCAATAGTTCTTCTGCACACGCATCCGTCAATAACAAGAATGGCGACATCGTTTTCAGGCCTCGCAAACTTTTCATCGCATTTAGGGGAGGCCATGGAGTGCTTTTCCTGCGCATGCGAAATAGGGTGGCCCAGTCTGTATTCTGGTTTTATCGTCCATATTGGTAGTTTAATAGCAATACCGATATCGGGTACTCGTCATTGCGTTAACAATTATGGCGTATTGTTCTCTGCACAAGTGTGTGTGGTTTCATTACAAAAGCAAGCATCAGTGCCCCCCCATGGCCCGGCATGCTAACTACATCATTGTCAGTGGGTCTGCCGCTGTTGTGTAAACGCAACACTTAGGTGTTGCCGGGGCCTAAGAACACTGTTGTGTTAATGTGAAACTTTTATGATGCATTTTTCGTAACGCTAACCCGTGTAAAGAGGGTCTTGTTTGCACATGACGTCCCGGTTAATGTTCCCGGCTCATTGTGACGCCTCCTCTGCCGTCCCGTAAATACCTGAATGCTTCTCTTGCCCTGCAGTGGTGAGAAAAGCCTCTGCAGGAGCAGCTGTGCAGAAACACTTTCACCTGTAATGCAGAATGTGATTTATCTGCTTTTAAACACCACTTTTAAATCATTTAAATGCTGTTTACTGCAGCTTAACAGTTACTGTGGGTAACATCAACTTAACTTTAAGAAAGTATGACAATATATATTAGTCTAGTAACCACATGATTCACGTTTTGCTTTTTTGTTTTAATGTATTTTCTGGCTGTTAACTTGTTTGTTTTGAGCCTGAAATGTTCCTTTAAGCTTTTCAAGCACTGTGTTGCTATACAATCTTGAATTCTATTTAGCTGAGTGAGCAGAGCACAGCAGAGAACCTGCAAAGCTTTACTGCCTTCATTGGATTGAAGTTTGAAGAAACATGTGCAGACAAAGCCTGCCCTTCTGATGTTATGACAGTGAAATGATTATTTTACAGTACCACGATCCTCAGTCAGGAGTCATAACTATCCTGCAGCTGTGTGAAACATGCACAAACCTGTAAAGACAGATGAAATGACAAGAGCAGAGATGTTTGTTTGCATGAGGACAAAAAATCTCTGCTTCGTTTTCTTGTTTGATCCATGAAGTTGAAGCATGTAAGGCCTGTATTTGGTCTCATGCTGCTTTGATCTCCCGCGGCTCTCTGAGCTGCAGCAGCGTCGGTTATTCACGTCAGACGTTTGGCTTCAACACACCCTCCATTCAGCCAGTTATCCTCATTCCTAAGGCTCATGGTGCGTTGGCTGGCAACAGTTCCACCGACTGCTTTACACACTCCAGAGAGAAGAAAGACTTTTAGGACAACTGCACTGTTTGAGCTGATTTCTAGCAATAAAACTAAAGCCGGAACTGTGATTGTTGATCGAGGGAAAGATTCAAACACTGTGCCATTCTCGTGTTTGTTTCAGGAAAAGAACAATGAATTTGTGCAGTTATTTCCAATGACAATCCACCCGTCGTTTGTGAGTGAGAGGCAGGCGGGTGGAAAGGTGGAGCTGCATAAGGAGAGGTCCTTCAGGTGGATCAGTTGAAGTGGTCGGCATTAACCTTTGACCTCTGTGGTGACTGAAGGAAAATTATGTTCAGTCGGAGAATTAAGTGAGTGTGGAAGTGGATCTCTGGAAGATTTCTTCTGTTTTCCCTCTTAAAGGTGTCCTCCGTATTAATTATTAGTAGTAGTAGTAGTGTTGTTATTATTATTGTTATTATTTGTTGCCAATAAAAACAAAAACAACGTTTATTTACAATTAATAAAAACAATTTAATCCAAATATACACAAAGGTGGTATATAAATAGTTATTTTAATAATATTAATAAGAAGAACAGAAAACTCAAAAAAGTCTCTCTACCAGCTATGATATAACTTTGCATTTTGTTTTCATTCACCTAGTTTATTGAGTTCAATAAGTGCAGTAAGTCCAAGATATATAAATAAAAACAAGTAAAGAGGAGAAACATATGTTAAATCTGTCCAGAAACTGAAACCAGGAAATCATTTTGGTTTCACACAGAGAAACCAAGAAAAGACTAACTTTTATCTGTCGTGTGACACTCGATGATTCCCCACAGTTAAAGCCACGAGGAGTAAATATGACAGAGTCCAACCGAGACCAGACGGAGAAACGCCCCTTGTACAGCAGACTAACCTCAGACAGGCGTGGCCGACTGTTTCATACGACTGTGTTACTGACAATACGCTCATCTGAAGGTTTCTCTAAACCGGATCAAGTGGCGTCCATTGGAGGATCTGTGGCTGGAGTCTGACAACGGGCCAAGTCATTACACGAAAAGAGCAAACGCATCCCGAGCCAGTCAGAGCGAGAGCAGATCTAAAGGATGAGCTGCAGAAGATGTGACTTATTGGATTCAAGTCATCCTGAAGGAGACGCAAGGAGAATTCGGGGGTTCAGCTGCGATTCTACTTCCTCTACTGAAACGTTCCGATGGTCCAGGAAGACGAAAAGGTCAAAGAAAAAAAAAAGTAGAACCAACAGAGGGTGGAAAACAAGGAAATGTGGACAAAGAACGAGAAAGAAGAGAACAAAAGGTAGAATATGAAAGAAAAGGTATACAAAGATGACGTGGAGGAAGAAGACGTAGGGAAACAGGACGTACAAGATGAAGAAGATGATGGGATGAAGATGAAGGAAAGATGAGTAAGTACAACACTGAAATGTATAAGATCCTGAAGATGATGGAGAAGAAGACGAAGATGTAGAAAAGTACAAGAGGATGTAGAACAAGAAGAAAGAGAAAGAGAAAGAAATGATGAAGAAGACAAATAAGGTGGAGGAGACAAAGTTGTAGAAAAAGAAGTGGACAAAGACCAAGGAGATGCAGAAACCAATGTAGAAATGAGGAAGATGAAGATGAAGAAAAGTACAGGAAGATGTAGAACATGGACAAGAAGAAAACAAAGAAAAGAAGAAAAAGATGGAGGAGAAGACGAAGGAGATGCAGAAAAATATGAAGTAAAGTCCATTTAGATGTAGAAGAAGAAAGAAGAACACATACAAGAAGAAGACAAAGAAGAGAAAAGAAAAAGTACGAGATGAAGGTAAAGACGTACAAGAAAGAGTAAAGGAAGAAGAGATGACAACAGTTCATTAGAGATTAAAACTGGAGGAAACTGGAGTTCTTTCCACTTCCAGTGAATCTTGTGTAAATCAGAGCGATTGGAGCCGGATCTCTTTGTATCCTGATTACACTGAGTGATAAACTGATAAATACTTGCAGCTGTTTCAAACATTTCTCTGTTCGAGGATGAAGAGCAGAACACAGTTTTCACCGTGACACAGAAATACTGTCAATCCAACAAGGTTGATGGAAAAAGCAAAAGACAGGAGGCGTTTCGAGTCCGAGATCCTTCCAGTTCAGACACCCACATGGTTCAAAACGTTCAAAGGAATGCGCCCAGATGCAGCAAAGCATTGTGGGAGGAGGCCAGACACACCTGGCTGGAACACCCAGCCTGCGATTGTTTCGTCACGCCGACAGTTTAAGGTCCTGTGATTATGAACAAAGTGCTGTTGTAACAGTGTGAATGTGCCAGCAGGGCGGGGCTGCTTCCACGAAAACACCCCGGCTCAAACAAAACCACCTGGAAAGAAAAATTAATAAAAGCCCCGCCGAGGTTTCACACAACGCCGTGTTCCCATGTTGCTGAGGTGTGGGTGTGTGTCCAGGCCTGCGAACAGATCGACGACACACCCCGACTCGGCAGTTCACTCAAATCACACTTTCTGTTTGAACGTCTTCAGGGAGCCGAGACAGCGAGCTGTTCAGCTTTGAATAAAAACATCAACGTCCAATTAATACTGAGGACGTTTACACAGCAATATTTCAAGTGAAAACCCATCTTTTTTTACTTTGCAAAAGTTTTGCGGTTCCACAGCAATGGTTTGAAAACAATGTCGTTTTCATGTTGGGTCACTAGTTGGCGCTGATGGTCGTTTTTGTAATGAAACCACACACACAGACACAACGGACTCTACACATGAAGAACGGGGAGAACACGGACATTCGAGTGGACAGACCACCAAGTTGTATTGTCATTACGGTGACTGTCAAAATAAAACTACCAAGTCCAGCAGAAAATGGACTGGGAGTCATGACACAATGGAGGAAACTTTGCTCTGATTGTCTCTACTGAGCATGTGCAGAGGAACTGTTTAACAAAAAAGTTGCACTGACAAAGAGTCGAAGCATTTCAGAAAGTTGCATTTCCCCACTGTTTCCATGGAGACCGTCTCAGAGCAACTGTGCAGAACGAGTTGCTACGGTCGTGGTGTTGCAGTAGCAGCGTTTTCGCCGTGCACATGGAGACTGAGTCAGAGCATTTTTTTTTTTAAAACGGTGCACTGTCAGTGGCTCCAACCACTGCAAACACTGTTGCCGTGGTAACGGACACCAAAAACCAAAAGGTTTATTATTTTGACTTGAAAAGGTTCAAACGGGAACTGGAACAAATCACGACAACTAACAAACTTTTCCTTTGCCAAAGCAGTTCTGGTGAATTGAGTTAACCTGTTGATGCTAGGGTTAGCTTTAGCCTCAACATTCACCCGCGCCTTGATAAAATTGCTAATTGCTAACTGCTAACTCTAGCTTTTTGCAACACTTTCTTGTTTCTTAATCGTCAGTAGGTAGGCAGAGTTGCTCAACATATAATAGTGGCAATCCGATTGTTTTTGAACATGGCAACGGTTGCTTCTGTTAGCATGCTACATGCTACACTTTGGATGAAACTGTCAGTGCTGCTTCAGCTGGATGAGATCAATATCTGGTCAGTTGATCTGGGTTTGTCTATATATTTGTTCAGTATCAGTTTCCAGTTTATCCAACGCGCCCTTCTGGTTGGACCTGCTGGGCCACTTCTCTTTTAAATCCTCAGAGGAACTTAAATGATGTTTACAGTGAGCGGGGATTGTCCACAACTTGCTGCAACAAGTATAAATTTCCACAAACTATGACAATGTTTTTTTTAACTGACGCGTCCATCGGCGAAGTCTCAACTTGTAATTCTTTTTTTTAATTTGCATGTGGGAAGTCCACATTTAACACTTTGTGTGCCTAAAACTTTGACTCATTCTGAAACAGTTATTGTTTGTATTGCCACGCCCAAAACTCTGGTACGCTGTCAAAAATGTTTTTCAGCGATTTTTAGGTCATAGGGTGAACATGGTATTTTGTGTGCAGTGCAGTGTGTCTCCTTGCCTCCTCCTCGTCCTCCTCCTCCTCCTCCTCCGTGCAGGGCTCTGGACTCTTCATCGGACTGGACGACTGGCTGAACAGGGACGACGACTGATTGCTGATGCTCTGAAACGAAAAGCCGAAAGAAAAGAGATGTGACCGAGTTTAGACACTAAAAAATCACCTGCACTGTTATGAAAACGCTGCCGACCATGTTGAAGCTCATTTTTGACCCAAAAATATTTCAGCTAAAAAGCTTTTCGTGTTCCACATTCGGACTTCAACGAGAAGAACCTTGTAAACGTCGCCATTGTGTCATGCAAGATGAAGCCTTCAAAAGCCGTGTGCCCCAGAGGAAATCATTAAAAACACTGAGATTTGGAAAAGATTTGTCTTTAGCATTTTCAAACCTGAAAACGGGTTCCAGAGTGGAGAACTATTCAAACGCCGCCTCGGCTTTTACGTGTGGACGGCCAAGACGTATACTTGCTGAGAACGATGCCGCGACCCTCTCCGCAACGTCACTTACCAACAGCCGCGTGGCGGACGAAGCTGCTCATGCTAGTCGCTTCAATAAGGCCATATGGTCGGATTTGTCGGATAATGTTTTCATGCTCCATGTCTTCTTCTCCGGTTTTGGTGTATTTCTACAGTGCCACCTATAGGCCTGGTATATATACTACATCGTTTTAGGGAATTTTAACGGCGCCGTGTGGACGCTGGGGGGGAGAAGAACCACGAGGAGAGAAAAGCTGGTTTTGGTTGGTGTGGACAGACCAAGAAAGAGCTGACGTGGATCTGACACCATCAGATGATACTCAGTGTTACGGCTGCACATCATAACATCAAAATCTACAATACACATACAACACACAATGCGCTTTGCATTTATATTCTACTGTCATACATTGTGTGACCACAGTTCTGCAAAATAGACCTCAGATTCATCACAATATCAACAAGCACAGTATTTATTTATATAAGACTGGCAGACCTGCCATAAATTACTTTTCCAAGCAGATGGACAACAAGATCGTTTTTCTCCAGACGACCAAGTTAGAGTTTTATTACAGTGACTGTCAACTCTCAAACTACCCAGTCCCTGGAGAACATGGACTGATGTTACCATGGAAACAGACATTGCTTTCAAAAAGCCCAAAACTTTTTCTGAAACAAAAACGCATGTAAACGGGATCTTGATACTTAAAGTAGATGAACTATAGTCGAGGAACTGATTTGGTGTTTGCTCTTTGAAGCAGACGTACAGAAGCGGCTCTTGGTGCAGCGGTTGCCTCGTGTTTGCGTGTTTTGGATTTTCTCTGGCTATTCTCTTCCCACACTGGAGGTTATTTACTGCCGGTGTCAGCAGCGGCTCACGGCTGAACGGACGGAAACAGAACTGTGGAGTTTCAACGCTCCCCTAAACAAAAGCATTTCTGGTAAATGTCCTTTGAGGAAAAGCTATTTGAGTTATTTGAAGGAGGTTTGCTGAAAACCTTCACCTGAACGGAGCTCAGACTCGTTGGCTTTTAACTCTCAGAAGAACTTTGCATGAATAAATATCACGTGTGTGTTCAATGACTTTTAAACATAAAACAAACTCAGCTTATCTTGTGTTTTCGTTAAAGTAAACAGGAACACATTAGAGCCTTCAAGCTCTCACACACTGGGGGTGAAACCGACACGCCTCCGCTCTGACACCGCGTTGTGAATTTGACTTGAATCACAGATTTTCGTAGCGTCGCAGGCAAACGCCCACGTTTCGTCTTTTTTTTCCCAAGTTGGCGTTATTCATCGTGTACGAGCGCGAGCGGCAGATTTCCGAGCTGAGTTCAGCACCGGTTCACCTGCTTTTGGTTCTTTTGATTTATTTCTCTGGCTCTTCGAGCTCCTCCAGCTCTGATCATCACTTCCTCCCGACCAGGAGTGAAATCTTCTCACAGGCCAACGTTCTGCTGCTCATTTCAACTCTCAGAAAACAAAGCCTTGAAGTGCAGCGTTGATGCTCATTATGGTTTCTACTCTTTCATTATCTGTTCTGTTCACGTGGGGAACTCGTTGCTCGCTCCTGGAAACGAAACCTCGGTGTGCACAAGGACGTCGCTGCTCCAGGCTGGTTGATATTCATCCTTCTAGATACTGTTTGATCCAGCGGTGCCTGTACAGGTCTGCAGGATTAACCAGTCTGTACGGGAGGGGAGCGATGCCGGGGAGGGAAGCGATCAAGCATACTTTGTTTGTTTGGGGTTGGTTTTTTTTAGAGATTGCCGCAATAACGGTAAACATGCTTTCACATGTGGAGAAAAAGAGGTACAAATGACTTATTAACAACAATAACAACATTGGAAAAAGTTGAATTTCTGATTATACTTTCTAATAATTGTGTGTTTTAAAGTGCAGTGCTGGCACATTGAATAAATATTCAATGAATTTCAGTTTTGTCTGCACAGTGTGGATAAAACATTTAACATCTAAAGCAGCATTCAAATTCAATTAACTTGAGTAAATAGGAGTTTTGTTTGGAAATGTTTCTTAGCTATGCAGCGTGTTCAAGTATATCTTCATTTGTGGGGCGGAAAGAGAAGTTTAATGGGAAAAAAAACAAAAACACCAGGGAGTCGTCCAGAAGAAAGAGTGAAAACTGTTAATGTAGTGACTGAAAATGTTCGATTTCTGTTTTAAAACGTAATGTTATGCCTCCTGAGTTGCCGGTTATAGCAGCACTGAGATTGTATATGCGTCACTATTTAAAGATCTATACAGTGTACTGTCTTATCAGTTCAACATGAGATGTTGCATTGTGCTATAATTAAGTATAAGATGTAAACGTTCTGAAACGTGTTGTTTGAAATAACAGTGCAGGTGTTTCACAACGGCCTGAATCACACTTTTCTTTCAAATTAAAATTTCTATTATTATAAGTCCCTGTTTACACAACATTTCAAGTGAAAAAGCATTGTTTTATCCTTTTTGTTTCAGAGAAGTTTTGCGCTTATATGGAAACACTCAAAACGATGTAGTTAACCAGTTGGGCCACTAGTTGGTGCTGTTGGTTGTTTCTGTAATGAAACCACACACACACACATGCAGCAGAGAACAATGGGCTCTAAACATAAACAGTGGATAGTGAGCAGGCGACCAAGTTGCATTGTTATTGCGGTGACTGTCAAAATAAAACTTATAGATGATTGTGTTTTACCATTTCCATGGAAATGGAGTTGGAGCATTTTTAGAAAGTTGCATTCTTCGAGCACGCGTAAACAAACCTTGAAAATGTGCAAACGGGGCTTCAGAAACCGCCAGTGCTGTTATGTCAATATTCATCCACATGCAAACACTTAAATTATTTCATGTAAATGTAAAGCTGAAGAATTGTAATTTGTATTCGTCCGTTTAGTTACGTCCCAAAATATCACATGATGGGGTCAGACGCCAGGCTCTGGTTTTCACTCCTGCTCAGCATCATCTGTCATACTCACTTGTTTATTTGGGATCTCAGACTGTGAAATGTCAGAGCCCAGTGTGAGAAACAATGAGCTCATGTAATATGAGGGAAACTTGCTCACGCTGCTGGAGCCTTCCCAACAGCTCCGAGCTCATTGGACGGCAGCCTCGTCCCAGCAGACGTCACCCAGAGTGACGGAGCATGTGAGACGTTTAGCGGGCGACCACGACCCCGACGTGACTCACGGGTCAAACGAGAAAGATGCTTATTGTGACCGTTTAATGCAAAGACGCAAAAAAAAAAAAAAAAAAAACTCAGTTACACTTAAAAAAAACAAGAAATCTGCAGCCAAGCCAGTAAATGTGACCTTAAAGAAGGCAGCCGACAATCCCTGTGCACAGACGTAGAAGTAACTAATTACAGAGTCACAATACTGTAATTACCAGTACCAGTACTGTTTCAGCTGAGTAACTTAACACAACCTTCACATTTAATCTACTTTGCTGCTACACGCCTACATTATAAGGAAATAAAGCATTTTCATCAGCATTTGTACAGAAAACGAGTTTAACAGAGAATTTTCAAAAATTCAAAAATGTACTTAAAACTGAAATCTTTAAGTATCCTCTACACTTTTTTTTTTTTTAAAGTAATATTTCATTGCTTTTGAATATGTTGCATCTCAGTTTCAAACACTGAAAATATACTTTAGATGTACATATTCGATCCCATTAAATGAAAACAAATGTCTGATACTGATGTGAATAAATTCTGTTTAAATCAAGTTTTTAATCAATTCAATCGCGTTTTTAAAGGTAATTGGAATTATTTAAATACTGTTTCAACTGTGTAACTGATACACACTTTGCTGCTAAACACCCACAATATAACTTAATCAAGCATTTTGATTATAATTTGAGGAGGAGGTAAGTTTTTTCTTTCTTTTACCAGAGAATATTCCTGTTTTATATCTGTAGAGAGCCTAAGAATATATCTTTAAGTGTACTCTGCACTGGGCAGTCTATTTTTAGATAATGTTGATCTTTGTTTGTATTTCTTGTTGCGTTTCATGTTACAGCCCTGTGTCAAACACTCTGGATGAAGATATTTAATCCTATCAAATAGAACTGAATGTCTGTAACTGACATTTTGATTAAATTGATCAAGTTTTCAATCAATTCTTTTAATAGGAATTGAATAGGTAAAGCGAATCACCTGTACTTCAGGAGAGATAAATATTCTGTATACTCCCCCCATAAAAAATTAATTGCTGGCTGAACATAATGAATTGGATATTGATATTGAATATTTACTTCAAATTGTATGATTAAAATGATGTTTCACTTTATTTGTTAAGATAAATACAACCACATTTGTGTATGTGTTTCGGTTTAGATGTACTCACTACTTCCCCTTCCGTCCTGGCCAGTAAGCAGAAAGGTTTGGCTCCACAAACCCATCAGAGTAAAGTTCTGTTGTTATACATTATTCTGGTTCTGGAGTCTGTAACCTGCTGCTCTGGAGCCACATGTGGCTCTTTGGTTGTTTTGCAGCAGCTTCATGAAGCTTTCATTAGACTCCATGGAAATAAACATGTAATCTTATTTTTATTTCATTTACACACCAGAATCATTTTCCAAATGACTTTAATCTTTCGGATAAATTATGCTTTAAAAAAAAACAAAGCACAATAACTAAAATGGGGAAATGCAAAAAATTTGTAGAATTTTGAAAAGGGAAAAAGCTTTAAGATTAAAATAAAAAGCAAAACTGCTTAGAAAAGAGAGAACATTGCTAGAATGTCCACGTGTCAATAAGACTCCATAACTCCTCCCAGTAAATAGTATTTACTGTGTTTTGGCTAATCCCATCCTTTATGTGCTGATATTAATCACCATAAAGCCTTGTACATTTTAATATTTAAAATTACTTATTTAATATTTATCCTGTTGTTATTCTGTCTTAATTGATATTCAGCTTTCTATCAGTTTATTCTGTGTGGTGCAATGGTTAAAGAATTTTCCCTCTAATAAAGTATTTCTATTCTTTTCTAAAATGTAAAAATATTTCTAAACAATGCTGGAAAAGAATGATGAAACCACTAAAATCAGGTACAAAACCAGCTGAAAATGTAATGGCATGTTTACCAAATGAGATACCGTTTGAAAGCTTCTTTATATACGTGACTTTAGGCTGCGTTCACCTCATCAATTTGAAGATTCGACATGTTTTGCGGCTCCAGATAAAATTGATTTGGTGGAAAATCATAGAAATGTCTCTTTTGGTCCTTAAGATTTCCAAACCCCAGATTTATTTGATAGAAGTTAAATGTTATGTTAGTAATTATGTTGACGTAACAAACACTTTGAGTGTCATGAAGGGAGATTTCGGTTGTGACTGGTTCCCTCCTCGTGCTGCAGGAGGACCGAGTCCACGGGGCTCACCTCCAACGCGCTCTGCTGCTGGTACATCAGCAGCTCGGAGTCCTGGCTGCTGACGCTCATACGCGGCATGCTCTGCAGGTACATGGGGGACACCACCTGCTGCATCATCTGCTGCTGCATCATCGGCTGCTGCATGAGCACGTAGGACGGCTGCTGGACGGCCTGCTGCACCGGCACCAGGTAGCGCACCGTCTCGTAGGAGCCGTTCACCGAGTACGGCAGAGTGGACACCTGCGACACCGGAGACACCTGCGACACCTGCGTCACATGGGACACCGGAGAGCCCGGCTCGGGGGAGGCCAGGTTCAGCGTGCGGTACGTGGTGGTGGTGGTGGTCTTCTTACTTGAATTCACAGACATCTTGGACGGATCAGACCCCCCACAATGAGAAAAACACTAAACTAAAGCGAAAGCAGCGGCGGGAAGTTTGGAGTTCCCCCAAAGCGAATAAATCCCCAGCGAGGCTTTAGTATCCCGGCAGAGAGGTGATCCGCCCCGGCGTAAGCTTCCTCCTCTGCTGCGCCCACTGGAGAGGAAAGTCCAGTCCGAGGAGAACTTTATGGAAAGGAAAAGCCAAACTATGAAGGAGGGAGGCGCTCTGTGCTTCTGTATGCAAATTCTGCGGAGTGCATCAGGATGTGGGAGGGCTCAGGGGAAAAAATGTTTCCCGCACAGCTGACAAAGGTCAAAACGATTCATCTGGTCAGAAAATGTCTACACAGCTCGAACCGTGTGAGATCAAACTGTTTTAAAACCGGATCCTGGCCGTGAGCGCAGTTTGTGCGCTCCCGGTGCCAAAATACGCACGGACACTTTGCACCCTAAAGTGTTCTCCCTTCAATAAATGTGTTGGTTTGTGGAATGCATTTATTACTTTTGGTCCCATGTAAGACTAAAGTAAGAGTAAGTTTCATCAGGTAGTGAAGGAGAGTAAAAACAATGTTCGCCGCTCGGTGGCGCGACACATCCATTTTACGCACGACTCTTCCTCCTCCACAACGTCAGCATTTAGTCCTGGATTTATTATTTTAAAAACCAATTCTTGTCTTTCATTGTATGATTAACTGAGCCACTCTATCACATCCCTTCAATATGCGTGACTTTTGCCACTAAATTAGATTAATGCATTTGATTACAAGAATTTTGTATTTTACAAAATAAAAATTGCACAACAGAAACAGTTAAGGTAACATTTAATAGCATTGATAAAAAGATCTAAACATGAACCAATCAATCTAAAATTGTAATCTCAATTTGAAAATTTTATGAATTAATACACTGTAATCTGTATTAACTGATGAAACATCAACTTTCAGAGCTTTCTCCACTTATTGTGATTAATAGGGCCGGTCTCCTGGGGTCATTCTGTGGAAAATATATAAAAGAAAGCTGTCCTTATTTTCATACTCATTCTTCATGTCCCATAGTTCCTTCAATTTATTGTCTTAAATCAATAATTTAAAAGTAAAAAAAAAAACTCCACTGACTTCAGACATTATGTTCTACAGCAGTTGTGTCAAACGTAAGGCCAGATACGAGGCCCCAGTCTGGCCCGCCAAACTAGCAAGCAACTGTAAAAGTGTCAAAGAAAATATTGATATATCTTAACAAATTTCATAAAAGTGGGCATAACACCACACTGAGACCTACACAAAATAGCTGTACATTTAGTGTATTTATTCATATTGATCCATATAATATGTGTACACCTGTATTTTTAATCCATATTTATACTTATACAGATAATATCTCAATATCAACTGTGGCTGATAGAAATCTATATAGAAATATAGATATATTCACAATGTCTATAGCTGTATTTTTGACGGTATCATTCAAACAAAATGTATTTACTCAACTGTTTAAAATTTACTATTTCTATTTGTTTATGTTCATGTAACCTAATTGTGTTTCCTCAATTTCATGAAGCAGATAACTGGTCGAGATTTGTTTAATTGTTTGTAAAAAAAATTAGTTTTACATTAATAAAGTTGTAGTTTAAGTTTGAAAGTATGACGTCAATGTTCAGAGAAGGAGATTCAAATCTCGCGATACTCTGCGAGAACTGGCGGCGTCACGGAGGAAGAGGAGGAAAATAATTTATTGAAGATAATAATGGCCGCCAGCCGACGTTTTAGCTCCTTTCCCCACAGATCAGTCGACATTGGAGGGTCCTCGATGTGTCAGTCGTCGCTTTGAAGCCACTTTTACCCCCCGGTGAGAGGAAATCGAGGCGTTTTAAGACGACGTCAGATCGTGTTTCTGTTTGTTGTTGAATCTCGGACTGTCTGGTTCCGCTATTTGACTCCGCAGAACTCCGTCTGAAATACACATGAATAAAGCTGCACAGAGGTTTTATTGGATCCTGTCACTGTTAAACCTCATATTGTGACTATTTTTTAAATAAATGTGAGCTTCCCTTGCGATCGGCGCGAGTTAAACGCTGTCAAATCGTGCCCGTTTTTATTTATACCTCCCAAAATGTATGTTTTTGTATGATTACCAACAGGCGTTCACAGCTTTTATTTGAATGTGTGTTGATGTTCTTTATACATCCAGACGTTTACACAAAGCCAAAATATGTAATTCTGGATTTATTTCACTGAATCCTATGCACTCATAGTAAATGGTGATAGATGTAGGTATTGCTGAGGAGTTGTGTCCCTGCAGGCTGAGGCCTCTTGTTGATAACCTTGGTGTGCTTTATGTTTTATGTGTTTAATTCAGGATTTTTCTCGCTTCAAATGTGATGCTCTTTAGAAATAAGACATTATCAACATTAGTGGATCTGCTCATAGACAAATGTGTGTGTGTTTGTGTATAGGGTGTGTATCAGCATTTGTGTAGGTGTGTTACTATGTATGTGTCTCAGTCGTTCTTGGTTTGTTATTCTGTGTGTGTGTGTGTGTGTGTGTGTGTGTCTGTGTGTGTGTCGCTTGCCCACATTCCTTAGCTGTGGTTCACCACGTAAAATATTAACAGTGGTGTTTTAAAACCAGGTGTGATTTTTGCCACATTGCAGTTAACTGAGTGATGCTGCGTCTCCTGCTGCTGCAGCCCTTATGTCATCCTCACACGTCATCCTGCAGGTCACGGCAGCAGCACGAGCAAATTCCATCTTTTCCTCCTCTTTATTTGATCAACTATGGCAGATTGCAGAACTCCCATGTTTTTTCTTTGCATGGCCACATCGCTCCATGTATAAGATGTCACCTGTAGGGAGGTAGTTTTTCTTGAGGAAAGCCTGTCCTGTCCTCCCCTCCCGTCTCCTCCGTACGTTATTGGCGAGTTTATTGACCTCTGACCTTTCCTGTCTCCTCAGTTGCTCCCCTGGCTCTGCTGCTCCCCCACAATGCATTGCCAGACGTATTTGTTTGTCTCAGAAAGACCAGTGTAACCATCACCGCCACTCCACCAAACCTCAAATCACACAGGTAGCAGCTTTCACCACAATGTGCTGATTTCTGGAGGAAACACAGAATCTGGTGAATTCTTGTGTTTTAATTTGTCTTTTTTTTTTTTATTATTAATTAATTCTGCAGACTTGCTCTTTTTTTTTTTTTGCAGGTGCAGTCCCATTTGATCTTGTTCATTGTCTCGCTGCAGTCATGTCCGGTTCTGGTGATTTACCAGGTCAGTACTTCCTGTCAGACGTCGGGGTGTGGAGCCATTTCCCCCGTTTTACAGTTTTTTTTAATTAAGGCTTGCGGTCTGACTCAACAACTACAATGAAAGGAAGCTTTTAGAATTGCCTCCAAGCTTTGTGTGAATTTGATTTCAAGTGTTTTAGGAAACTTTATCTGGGAAAACAGATTTCAGCAGGAAGGAAAAGACAAAAGAAATGTGACTGAAACATTTGACTGGATTTAGCAGCAGGTTTCCTTATAATTGGCTTTATGCTGAGATTGGAGTCATTTTAAGTCGTAATTGTTTGGTTTTGTAAAAAATCTAGATCTCTCCAACATGTTTGCTCTTCACCACAACAAAGAAAAACCTTTTAATATGTCAAAGTTATCATCGAACTATTTTACCTACTCAAGAAGAAGCCGGACTATATGCGATGCCTAAAGTGAACCTCTGGTTTTAAATTTCAACACGATGCTTCTGAATCACATTTTCATATTCAATTTAAAAGTAAATTAAAATAAATTCTACCTTGGTTCTTTGCGTGTTGTTCGGTGACATCATCACTGAACTGCAGCTTTACAAATTCTAAGTCAAATGGGTGAAGCATTATCAGGCAGTTTGGATTAAAAAGGAACAATTTGTCATCATATCAGACGGTTTTCTGTGCAGAAATGTTGAATAATTGACCGCAGCCTGTTGACTCTGCTCCTGTTAATGATTCAGAGTGAATTGTGGGAAACTTTGTGGTTCGTCTCCGCAGCCATCGAGGGTCCAGGCATGGGGGGCATGAGGCTCCCTGTGGGGATGACCCGGAGAGCGCTGAGCTACGACGACAACCTGGAGGCCCCCATGTCCACGCCCCCCCACGACATCAGCATCAACAAGCTGTGGAGACGCCCCATGATCCCAGAGAGGAGGTTCACACACCTGGCTGAGGTGGGCGCGCGCACACACACACACACACACACACACACACACACACACACACACACACACACACACACACACACACACACACACACACACACGCGGACATTTGTGAATTATCACATGAAGAACTAGAGCTACACTTGGTAGAGCGCAGACCTTCGCCAACGCCACATTTGTTTGTAAAACCGAGTTAGCGTCAGTAGCGTGATAGCCGTTAGCTCATATGGATGCTAACTAGCCTGTCAGGTAGCAACATCGCTGGTTGAAACACTGAGCAGGGAGGGAGCGTCTCCATGGCAACAGACGCTGATCTCCTCCATGAGGTGCCTCTCTCACCCGCTTTCTTTGGGAAATCTTTTCGCAGTTTGTTGGGATTTAATCGGAAACGGTTAGCCGCTAACTTCCCCAAATCTAATCGATTGGTCCTTGGATGATGAGAAATCATCCCTGAAAATTTAATGCAATTCGGATGTGTAGTTTTTGGCGAAAAGTTGGTAAAATAGATACATGCATACAAACCAACAAATAAATACACGCAAACGAAAACACAACCGTCTCGTCCTTTGGTGCAGTCACGACCAAAATACTAAACTAGTCCCGCACACACTGGTAAATGCTCCTCACTGGCTGCGGTTCCAAACCTCTGGTCCTTTCAGTTGCTCGCCACAGATCCAATGAGCTTTGTCTGCTCTGATGACGTTGAAATTCGACGAGTCATCAAAACCTTTCTATCACCTGGAGGAAGTGTGTGTGTGTGTGTGTGTGTGTGTGTGTGTGTGTGTGTGTGTGTGTGTGTGTGTGTGTGTGTGTGTGTGTGTGTGTGTGTGTGTGTGTGTGTGTGTGTGTGTGTGTGTGTGTGTGTGTGTGTGTGTGTGTGTGTGTGTGTGTGTGTGTGTGTGTGTGTGTGTGTGTGTGAATAATCCACAAACTTCACATTGAACCAGTTTTCTTTGAGCAGGAGGACGAGAGCGGCGGGGGGAACCCGTCGACCGTGCAGGACAGCGCCCCCTTCAAGTCGGCGCCGGTGGTGAAAACCAAGGCGTCGTCCATCATCATGAGCTCGCTCATCACCAGTACGTCACACGTCCTCCTGTAAAAGCGAATAATTCATGTGGAAATATTAATCTTCCTTCTTCTTTTGTCACTCAGAGCAAACTCAAGACAGCATGTTCAAGTTTGAGCAGCGGGCGGGGCTCACCGACGCCAGCTACACCCCCCACAAGGGACTGACGGCGGAGGAGACCCGCCACCACCACCGCATCCCCGAAGCCCTGCAGGTCAGTTTACACACTGTGTGTGCGTGTGCATGCAGACGGGAGGCTCCGTCTGATTGGCCGGCTGACATCGGGAAGCTCCATGTCAACAATCACAGATCGATGCTCCACGATTCATGATTGAACATCATCTTCATCTTCATCATGAGAATCTAAAGATGTGTGAAAGCTTCGGGAAGATGATCATAAAAGTGAACGTAGAGAATGATAATTAATCTCCTTGTAGCTCGTCGGGAACGGATTAACTGATTTAAGCTTTTCACTGTGAGATTAAAATTTTTCTTGTGTGGCGTTTTTAGAAAATCCAGATTCAGAGTTTGGAGGCCAGAGAGGATCGACAGAGCTCCTCGGCTCAGTCCACACCGTCCACCACTCCACACAGCTCGCCCAAACAGCAGCGCAGGTACACACACACACACACACACACACACACACACACACACACACACACACACACACACACACACACACACACACACACAGATGTTTCTGTTGTAATCTCAAACAGGAAGAGCATCGACACAAAACCCTGAACTTCTGTTTGTTTGTCTTTCAGGGGCTGGTTCGGCAGCACGGGTTCAGAGGTCAGCATGAGCTCCTCCAACAGCAGCGTGGACATGGGAGGAGGAGACGGCGCAGCAGGAGGAGGCGCGGTGGAGAGGTGGAGTGTGTTCGGGCCTCGGCCTCTGGTCCACAAGTCGACCTCTGACCTGGGATCAGACCAAACCACTGCAGGTAACGACTCCCTGAGGAGGAACATTATTACCATTATGACAAGCGTTCATAACCACTAAACAAAAGCAAAAACAAATAAACAAGAAGGTAAACATGTAGAAGCTCCGAGTTCCACCGTTTCTCTCTTGACTTTACGTATTAAAAGTTTTAAAGTTTTTGCCTTAAGAGTAGCAAATTATAAACAATTTGCCTTAAAAGAGTCTATTTTAATAGTTTAAGAAGTTCAAATGTTCAAGTTTTTTACTTTAATAATTTTAACGTTTTTCAGTTGAAGGATTATGAATTTTCAAATTTTGACTTTAAAATGTACCAATGATAAAGTTCTGAAATGTTGATGTTTTTTACTTACAAATTAGAATTTAAAATTTTTTTTACTTTAAAGATATTTCATCTGAATGTTTTTGACTTTGAATTTTAATGTTTTTGAACTCAATAATTGTACATTTTAAAGTTTTCGACTTGAAAAATTTACTATTAATGATTTTGACTTAAATTTTAATGTTTTTTTAACTTAAAAAGTAGTGAACTTAACATATTTTCCTTTAAAATGTAGTCAGAAACATTGCAATGTACTTCCTTTAATGTTTTTAAAGTCAATAATAGTACATTTTTACGTTTTCGATTTGAATATTTGCTATTAATGGTTTTGACTAAAATGTAGATTTTGTTTTCCCTTGATAATGTGAATTTAACATATTTTACTTTCAAATGTAAAGTCAAAAACATTTAAAATACACTGTATTTAATGTTTTTGAAGTTAATATTCGTAAATTTTAATGTTTTGACTTAAATAATAGTACTTTATACTATATAAATAATAGTACTTTGCACTATTATTAGTGTGTTGGACTTAAATTCTGATGTTTTTTGACTTAAAAAGTAGTGAATTTTAACCTTTTGACTTGAAAGACAGTACATTTGAATGTTTTTGACTTAAGATTTTACTGTTTTTGAAGTTAATAGTAAATTCTAAACGCTTTTCACGGCACAGTAATTCAAAGACGTTGATAATCTTGAACATGAACTCCAGAATAAAGCCTGACAGCAGTTTATCAAACCTTGCGTTTGTCCGGGCCCCTCGGAATCTGGACGAAAGGTGAACTTTCAAAATAAACATCCGAGTCCAGGATTTAGGTTAATGGACAAATGAGTGCACAAATGAATGACCTTTAGACGGTGAGTAAACCGCCCGCTGGGACAGGAAGCTCATTTCTCTTCGCTCCGCCGACATGAGAAGGTGTGATGGATTTGACTGAAGGATTCAGAGGAGCTTCTTCTTCTTCTTCTTCTTCTTCTTCTTCTTCTTCGTCTGCTCGGGACGCTTCAGTCTGACATGAGCACACGTCGTTTTTCCAGCATGACCATCGGTAGGTCGTCGAGACGTGATCGTTCTGTGGAGGATTGATTGACTCAGAGCCGCCTCTCAACCGGTTCACGCCACAAACGAAGGGAAATTTCCGTTTTAGCGAGTGTAACGGGATTTTACGAGCCGCCAGCCTCCCCTCTGGAGGCCCGACGTCACACTGTTTGTTGTCTCGCTGTTGTTTACGACCGCTGCTGATTCTAATCAGATTAAATCCGTCTGGACGTGGGTTCAAATGAATTCTTAGGGTGGGAATGAGTCTGATCGTGTGGAAGATAGATCCCGTTTCTGAGGAGCGTCTCAACCTGCTCAGGTGTGTATGAGTTAAAGAGAAGACATGTAAAGTGCGACCAAACAGTTCTGTTCAATAGACGGTTCAGATCACAAACTGGATTAGATTTTCGGGAATGACTGATTTTCTTCTTTCAGTCCAGAATCAGATTATTTGTTGAATTCAGACTCTCGTGATTCCAAAAGGGGAAATTAGAAAACCGTTGAACCTCTGGTATACATGAACCAACACGTCACACAATCTGAGGGTTCTCAGTCGGATTTCTTTTTACGTTTTTTTTACTTTAAGAAATAAGATAAGTAAATTTTAACATATTTGACTTTGAGAATATTAAATTGAAATGTTTTTGACTTTAATAATAGTTCATTTGAACATTTTTGCATTTAAATATTCAGAATTTTGAAGTTTTTGACTTTAAGAATAGTTTATTTGAAGTTATTTGGTGTTAAAAGTAGTACATTTTAACGTTCATGACTTTCAGAAGTGGAAGTTTTAGTGTTTTTGACATTAGGAATATAGTAAGTTTGAATGTTTTTTACTTTAAATATACTAAATGTAATTGTTTTTGACTTTAATAACAGTGAATTTTAATATTTTTGAATAAAATATTGTGAAGTTGAGTCTGTCAGACTTTAAGAAAAGTACATTTTAAGGTTTTTGACTTTGACAATCGATCCGGGCAGCATATGTATGCTCGCTCTCTCACGCACACTGGTCAAGCGCAGTGCGTCTCTTAAAGGGGCCACACACACACACACACACACACACACACACACACACACACACACACACACACACACACTCTGATAACAAAAGTTTTATTGAAGTTTTATTCTTACAGTACATGTGGCAGTACCATAAAAGAACTACTTTTGAATGTCAGTACATCACAGTGTAGGAAAACATCTGTGGAAAAAAATAAATGTGTGTATTGGCCTAAGTACTCGGTATCGGTGAATACTCAAATGTAAGTACTCATACTACACACTACTCGTTTTGGAAAAAAGTGGTATCGGTGCATCCTTACTTACTTTAATCTTTCTGTTTTTGACATTAAGAATTTTACATTTTAGTGGTTTTGACTTTAAGAAATGTAAATCTTTGCATTTTTGACTTCAAGTATAGTAGATTTAAAATTTTGGGACATTTTATGAGGCGTTATTCTGATTTCTTACTGTTGGACGTCGATTATCACCAAACACATCACATCCCGTTTAAATGGCCACTTCTCAGAACTCCTGATCTGGTTCTGGTGTGATTTCCTGTCAACGGGCTGAAAATGCCGTCGTCACCTCCACGTCGAGCGAGTGTTGAGGAATCTTTTCTGCTTTATTTCCTTTCCCAGAAGGCTTTGCGCTGCAGGCGTACCGTGGAGCCCAGAAGCCGACCCCCATGGAGGTGATGAAGTCGCAGGCCACTCGGCTGGCCGACGTCCCCGACGCCCAGAAGGCGTCTCTTCCCAAGATGGAGATCCCCACGGTGGACGGCCGGCGGCAGGGGGCGCGGCCGCACAAGCTCAAACACCGGGACATGAACGTCCTGACGCCGTCCGGCTTCTGAGCGGGCCGCCGGCCGCGGCGCGGCAGTGTCACCCAAAGCATTTCATTCATGTTCACGGCCGCTTGTAAACGACCATTCCCGAAACTCCAAACAAACGTTGGCCAGAACGAATCTGAATCTCTCCGTTAGTTCCGGCTCAGAATCATGAATCAGCCCAGCTGAAGCGCCGCGAGTGTAAATTACACACAAATAATCCCATAAAAATGCACTTTAGCTCAACACAACCTCCTTTTTTGTCTTTTTAAAGGAACATTTCACCAAGCGAAGTCTTGAGTAATCCTTTAAATGTAGTTTACGGTAATCACAGAACAAATTCCTGTATGAATCTCGTCTCAGGAAAGGCTGAAACGTTCCTATTTGTTGTCCTTTTCATGTTATTGTTTTTTTATATATATATATATATAGATTTGTGTCCTCTACTGTAGCCTCGGATTATAATCTTAAATGAAAAATGCACTCGACCAACGCTCACACACAAGAAGGCTTGAATTCAACAGTGGAAAAGAAATCAGAACTTCAAGTTTTGATTGGATTGGGAGAGTTTTGGTGCTGAGGAGCTTCTGCAAATTTGCAGGAAATAGAATTTTACAACGTAGAGTTGGAAAAAAAAACTAGGCCTTCCTTGACATGGGAAGAAGTTTCGTTGGTGAATTTTCATTCCATTGCTCCGGAAGAGGAAAATGACAAATGGAGCTGAGGGACCTAATTTTGCACTGTTATTCTGAAGTGAAAACAGGAAGTGGTTTTATGTTACATGAGAGAATAGCGAGCGTCTTGACTCATTCTCCAGGTGTGTCTCTCCCGCGGTGTTCGGTGTCGTCCTTCCCTCGCCGATCCACAAGTCTGGACTCAGAAAAAAACGAATTGTAGATACTAGATAGAAATAAAGAAGTTTTGTTTATGTTGTTTTTCACTGGTGGTTTGTGTTTGCTGTTCCCTGAAGCATCACGAATGAATTCCCTTGTTACTGATGTGTCGTACAGTCGGAGTACAACTTTGTTTATGTTTTTTTTTCCCCCAACTGTTTTTAATTTGAAGCATCTGTTCATTTTATTTTTCTTCTGCCGAAGCAGTTTTGACTGAATAAATGTTACGTTGAATTATGAAACCTTGAAGTCAATGAGTTGTTTTTTGGGGTTTAGAAAAGTTTATTTTGGTAAAACTTCTTGGCACAAATCAAAGGTTTAGTTCCTCTGAAACAAGCAGATGTCACCTTTTTTTTTTTTTTTTAACTATTCACAAGTAACATCAGGTACATTTCTCACAGTTTTGTATTTATTTTTTTTTGTGAAGTTTCATTGGAAAGGCATCTTCATGCAAAGTGAATGGGACTGCAGGTTCGCTGACTTTTAGGCCCTGTTGACACATTTCAAGTAAAACCGGTTTTTAAAACGATGTAGTTGGCATGCCAGGCCACTAGTGGGTGCTGTTTGTCTTTGTAATGAAACCACACACACATGCAGCAGAGAACAATGGCCTCTAAACATTAACAATGGACACAGACATTCTAGTGGACAGACCACCAAGTTGGATTGTTATTACGGTGACTGTCAAAATAAAACTTCCAAGTCCAGGAGAATCTGGACTGGGAGTCATGACACCACAGAGGAAATTAATTGTTCTGATTGTCTCTACTGAGCATGTGCACAGCTACTTGTTACTACGGCCGTGGTGCTCATGTGCAGTAGCAGCATTTCAGAAAAGTTGTTTTCGCCCCATTTCCACAGAGATGGAGCATTTTCAAAGAGTTGCGTTTTCAACCGTTTTCACGGAGACAGCTTTTTTGAAAAGTTGCATTTTTGCCTCTTTCCATGGAGGCCGTTTTCAAAAAGTTGCCTTTTCATCCATTTCCATGGCGACGGAGCATTTTCATCCATTTCCACTGAAATGGAGTGTTTTCGAAAAGTTGCAATTTCACCTGTTGCCACAGACGGAGTGTTTTCGGAAATTCGCTTTTTCACCCGTTTCCAAAACACAACTAAAGTTTGACGTTTTCACTTGTAAACATCGTATAAACGGGGTTCACAGTCAGAAAATCACCGAATGAGATCCTGAGTAAAACCAAACAAAACGTTCTCTTCTCATAACTGCACCTTCAAATCCCTCAGACGACCTGTGATCAATGAGAAAATGGATTTAAGAGTCGGTGCGGTAAAATCGACCTGATTTTGAACGTCTCATCACAATGACGTTTCCCCATCGGACACAACGTTTACCGCTGACAGGTAAAGTGGATCACACAGCTTAAATTTTATGGTCAAGCATATAGAGTTCTTCAAATCATGATGTCCAGACGTTTGGGTCGTAAAAACAGTTTTTGGTCAGAATCAGTCGAAACTGGGAAAGTGAGCTGTTGCTCATGAGCGCGGCTCAAACTGCTGTTTCTGGTATAAAGGATAAACCAGCACATTACTGGTCATAATGTTCTGGCTGACCGATGCGTGCCTGATGAGAATTTGGTGGATTCTGGACAAACACACAGTTTACGTCACGCCCTTAGATGTTGGCGCGTTAAAACAGGTGTGGAACTGAAAAGCAGGAAGTAGAAGACAGAAACCGTCCGGTTGTGTGAACATGGAGCGAGGAAATGAATGTGGGCGGCAACGCCTCCGTCGCGTCTCAGTGTCCGCAATCTCAACCAATCCTGAACAAAGTCCCGCGCTGTGCGCTGCCCCGCCTCGGTCATTATGTGGCTACTGCAGGTTGGACTCTCTACAACGTCCTGCAATCCCAACCTTGGAGGTTCACTCAACCCCTCCGCGGTCCTCGGTCCAGACGCTGAATACTGATAGTGGCCGAGCACCTTGGATGGCAGCCATCACTATCAACGTGACGAATCAGGAAAAGCTCCTTAATTTGGCAAAATGTACTCTTTTTTTTAGTTGTTTGTTTGTTTTCAGCATAACACAACAGGAAGTCAAGTGGAAATCTGACATTCACTGTGTAACCACCTTCAAACAAGACCTTTGTCTTCTGGATCAGACGCCCACAATATTTTTTTCTCGCTCCGCTCAGTGAAGTCTTCAGATGCTGCCTCCTGCTTTTCCCTCCTCGTCGCCGCCTCTTTTCCGGACGTCTCCGTACATTTGGAAGAAGGTTTCCATCTCCTGCTGCAGCGTGCTGTTCCGACGGTCGGCGTCGGCCTTGGCCTGCTGCATGTTGCGGATCTTGATCTCAGCGACACTCTGGCTGCGCTTCTGCTGCTCCAGACACACGCGCAATACTGCCACCTGTCGTTCCAGGACGTCATTGCAGCGCTCCAACCTGAAACGGACACACGTACCAAAATACATCAGGCTTCGATCAAACACCAGCAAAGCTTTTTGGTTTCAGGTTTGATCTTTTCCTTTGTTTGATCAAGTGGACTAAGGTCATGACCTTCGCCAATGAAAGTTGGGCAACCAACGAAAGTTGCCCGAGAAGGTTATGTTTTTGTTTGAGGTGATCCTGGCGCCCTCTATTGGCCAGCCGCCACTGGTGTGGAGGTACTCTTTGTGAGGTGAGGTACTCTTTTCATATCTCACCTGTATATCCTGGCCTGGTATTCAGCCTTCTGCTGGGCCATCTGCGTCCTGAGCTCAGCCAGGACCGAGTGGGGGTCCTGGGCCTGCGGCTGAGGCTCCGGGCCCTGGACCTCTGGAGGAGCGGAGGGCAGGAACACCTCGGAGCTACCCGTACTGAGGGGACTGTTGCTGAGCATGGAGCCAGATGCTGGGGAGGTAGGGTGGTGGACGTCCTCATAACCATCATCATCATCATCATCATCATCATCATTGTCCTCGTCGTCATGATCGTCGTTCTCATTTTCCTTTTCAGCAACCCGACCTGATGGCTGCCTTTTGTGTCTTCTTGAAGACATGTTTAGAGGATCTTCCTTCATATGATCACTGCACTCATCTGAAGGTAGAACCTCACCGGAGGACCATGAAGAGGAGGAGTCTCTCCCTTCCTCCACCTCCTCTTGCCCTTCTTCTCCCTCACAACTTTCAACAAGCTTTTCTTTAGAGTCCGCCACAAAATGTAAACGGGTGGCGTCGTCCCTCTCCAGGTTATCGTAGGGGGAGGGAGTACTGTCTTCCTGGGCCTCGCTGCTGCCTCCACTGGCTGTCTCTGGCACTGCACTTCCTCCCTCTGCAGCCGAGGAGCTCCACAAAGCAGAGGCGGCCTCTCCTGAGTTCGGCCAGGCTTGAGCCCAGGCCGAGGGCGCCGGCCTGGGCTTGGACCTGTCCGTCACGCCGTCCTGTAGCCCGAGGCTGCTCGTCGAGGCCTGGACGTTTGCGGGGGAAGGTCCACGGCCACTGTGACGCTGATGGTGGTCTACGTTGTGTTTGTCGGAGTGGTGCTGGACGGACTGACTGGAGGAGGGCAGCGGGTAGAAGCAGTTCTCCGGGTGGGAGGAAGTGTAGCGGTGGCCGAGGTGTCGCTTCTGGCCAGAGGACAAGTCTGACTTGGAAGCAGCGGCGGAGAAGACACAGCTACAGAAAACGAGAAAAACAAGACTAGACTTTAAATGCTGGACACCTCCAGTACGGAAGATTTGATTTTGACTTGACTGACACAGACGTTTAGCGAGTCGAGTTTATTCACAGGCTCGTTAAACTGGACAACCTGCTGAACGTCTTCTTCTATTTAGCTAATCATGAGGCGTTGTTGGGGCGGGGACGATTTACCTGGAGGCGTCTGCCTCTGCCGCAGCTTGTCCCGACTCCCTGGAGCGCTCGGCTATGAGCGGCAGAGACAGCTGGCGGAGGCAGGGCGGGTGGAGGTGAGGCTGCTTCAGGGCGCCAGGCGAGGCGTGCGCGCCCCCTGGTGGACGGCCGTAGACCGGTGGAGGGATTTTGGCAAACAGGGACTCGTGTTCGGTGATGAACTCGATCATCAACACCTGGACCAGAGTTGCACCTTGGACACATAGTTCGATTAGAAGTGTTCAGCCTCACTTTGCTTCCACACAATATGTTGTCTGTACTGATCCGACGATACGTGAAGTCAGCTTCCTCAGGAACAGGACAAACACACAGGGACAATTGTAGAACATGAACTTTCAATTGAAAACACATAGTTTTTACATTCATGTTTGAGAAAAGTTTCTCGTTTACGTGGCAGCATTTTGAAAAAGATGTGGTTTTCATGTTAGGCCACTAGTCGGCGCTGTTGGTTGTTTTAGTAATAAAAACCACACACACGCAGCAGAGAACAACAGGCGCTAAACATCAACAACGGGAGAACACGGACATTCTAGTGGACAGACCACCAAGTCGGATTGTTATTACGCCGATTGTCAAAATAAAAGTACCAAGTCCGGGAGAATCTGGACTGGGAGTCGTGACACCAAGGAGGAAACTTTGTTCTTATAGTTCATCTACAGAGCATGTGCACAGCTACTAGTACTATGGCCGTGGTGTGAATGACCAGTAGCAGCGTTTCCGCCATCTACACGAGTACTGATTACTTATTTTTGAAAGTAACTAAGTTAGATTACAAGGTACTATTTTAGTTACTTTCAGCACTCTGCTGATCACAGTCTCCTGCACCATGTTTATACATATTTTAATCTTTGACCTTCATTCTTTGTCGTATTTAAATCTGACTCATGGTTTTATCATCAGATTTTTACTAGTAATGGTATTTATTTACCCAGAGTGTAGTTGTCTGTTGTCTGTTGTCTGACACCATGTATCTATTCATTTATTTGCACTGCCTGCTGTTTGCTACCATTTAATTGTCCCCCAAGTCTTTGATTGATTGATTGATTGATTGATTGATTGATTGATTGATTGTTTGATTGATTGATTGATTGATTGATTGATTGATTGATTGATTGATCGATCGATCGGTCGGTCGGTCGATCGGTTGATTGATTGATTGATTGATTGATTGGTTGATTGATCGATTGATCGATTGGTCTATTGATCGATTGATCGATTGGTCGATCGGTCGATCGATCGGTCGATCGATTGATCGATTGATCGATTGATCGGTTGATCGATTGATCGATTGATTGATTGATTGATTGATTGATTGATTGATTGATTGATTGATTGATTGATTGATTGATTGATTGATTGATTGATTGATTGATTGATTGATTGATCGGTTGATCGATTGATTGATTGATCGATTGATTGATTGATTGATTGATTGATTGATCGATCGATCGATCGATCGATCGGTCGGTCGGTCGGTCGGTCGGTCGGTCGGTCGGTCGGTCGGTCGGTTGGTTGAAAGAGTGGGGCTTCCTGCCAATATATCTTTTTATTCAGGAAAATGACTAAAGTAGTGTAACATCTCTGCAGTCGTGTTGTTGTTGCAATGATATGGTTTATTGATTATGTTTGTTAGAGCGAGTTGGCCTGTGATTGGCTGATGGTGAAGGGGGCGGGTCAGGTGAGCTTGAATGAGTGGAAATTGCCTCTGTGTGTGTGTGTGTGTGTGTGTGTGTGTGTGTGTGTGTGTGTGTGTGTGTGTGTGTGTGTGTGTGTGTGTGTGTGTGTGTGTGTGTGTGTGTGTGTGTGGAGGATAACGAAGGAGCGGCCAGTCCAGTTTAATATTAAAACGGCTTTACAGAGAAGAGACGCTACCACAGTAACACACAGTGACTTGGAGACGTAACTTTAATCTGAGTACTGGTTTAGATATAGTAACGAGTCAGATTACTCGTTATTGAAAAAAAGTGGTCATATGAGAGTCACTGCTCATACAGTAGCAAGGTTACATGCCAAGTGTAATTAAAATACAGTCATAAATGAGCTGGAAAGTGCATGTGCAGCACACGGCAGTGCGGCACCACCAGACTCCGGCCCAGACGGTGGCACAGAGGGAGCGGGCCGAATAAATTCATGTAAAAAATCAAATGATCAAAAATCAAGTGAAAATGATGAAGTCATTCTGTTCAGCGGGACCCTGGAGTGCTGAACTTTCTTCTAGTTCTTTTGGAATATGAATCGGCCTTCAGCGGAATCTCAACTTGCTGCAGGAGCTACAGATCTTGGGAGTGATTGTATCCTGGTTCTCTAAAGGCCATTTGGTCACACTGACTGTTTACCTTCACAAAACAAAACCTGTTTTTTCTCCCCTGCAACTCTTGGCTGTCTAATCCTGTTTGGCCTCAGTGGTGCGGGTTACTACAGGACATCCTAACAAGGTAGCTCACCCTTTCCACAATGTGTTTGAGAATCTCTTTTTATTTTGTTTTTAACCCTTCAAGTTATTCAGTCTTAAAAACCCATTTGTTGTCACAGACGGCTTGTTGATGTTTTTGCAGCGGATTATACTTGGAAGCACACAGTCTTACCTCTTCCTCCCATAATGCTTTGTGGGTCTTCGGCTTTGGCTCGGAGGATGTTTGGTCCAAACACTGTGGCCAAGTTCTGGACACTCATCTTGTTGCTGCCGGAGTAACTTTGGACTTCATTCAGAAATCTGCAAATAAATCCACACATTGTGTTTTCAAAGCTGATTAACATGAATTACCAGTAGGATTCTTCTGAACTCAACCATAACCAAACATGTTAAAACAACAGACAGGATAAGTCCTCATTATACAAATTACTGATTAGATCTGAGTCCACACAACAGTAAATAATCCACATCTGTATGAGTTATTTCCTCATCTCTTGCTGTTTTTTGGTTTTGTTTTGTTTTACAAGTTGATTAAGTTGAAGCATCGGTTTGTTGGCCTTACTGGAAGATGAAGTCGAGCAGGTTGAAATTTGCGACTGGCAGCTCATGAAGAAGATTCCTCAGCTCGCCCAAAGCCTGCGTAATAAAAGATGTGGAAAAAAAGGAAAGAGGAAGAGAAGACAAGGACTAAAACCACTAATAGCTTCACTGATACGTGTCAGAATCACTCCACCATAGCGGAGTCAAACCACTGGAGGGCAGCAGAGAGGAGCTGATGCACAGGGAGATAAGTTGGCTGCGCTTACTGTTGTGCGGTCACTTGTCAGTTTCTGACTGCAGAGCAGGAAGTCCTGGTAGCGTTTATAAGGAACCAGAGGCTCGGGCAGCAGTCTGAGGTAGAGCTTCAACAGTGACGCCACAGTATGGACGTCTGTGCTACTGCAGGGAGGCACACAACTTCCTTCAGACACTGTGGTGGGAAAACGGTTGTACAGAAGACAAAGTGGGGCCGCTGTACCTGTCAAAGGTTGGTCTCTCCCCGGAGTCAAAGGCCTCCTGAAGCTCTTTGACCAGGCTGGCCCGTCCCGGCTGGCGAAACAAGCTCACTTCGTGCAGGCCACGCTCCCGGATAAAGGTCACACATTGCTCGACCACCAGAGGAACCAAACGCACCCCGTAACGTCGTTCATACAGAACCGTCTCCTCCAGACGCTGACCAAACACTCCTGCGGGAGAGACGGCGGTGAATGAGATTAAATGCAGAGAAGGGGATTGATAAACTGCTTTACTGTGAGATATTAACCAAGGGTGAGACCGTAAGCAGTAAAGGTGGGATGTGCTGCTGCCCCCAAACTCCAGTGTGGATGAAAGTTTTATAGAACTACTGATGAATAATGTTTCTCCTGAATACATAGTAAATATAAACACAGTTTGACATTCTGGGTGTACCTGTGAAGGGGATCCAGACTCCCTTGTTGAGACTCTTCAGCCACTCGTCGCCCTGGCCTGCACTGTTTGATAAGAAGAAATAGGAGCCTGGACTGGCCAGCACGTCTCTGTTACCTACAAACATACAACCATAGGAACAGAAATAAGTATGTCCTTCGCCTGGTCCAGTTAATTCTGTACTGCCTTCAGAACTGAGGACAGATTTATTTTTATTTTCCTTTTTATTCTTTCTTATTTTCCTTCATTTTTTTCTTTTTTCCCTTTTTCTTGTTTCTTTCTTTTTTCTTTATTTCTTTTATTGATTAGCAGGTGACTGCCTTCTGGCTACAGTTCAATAAAGTGAACCAGCTCTGGTTCAGGAGAAAAGATGACCAAGTCAGACACACATCTGAAGCAGGATGCAAACCTGATTCTGCTCTCAAGCTTTGGCTGGTGTACTTTTGTCTACAGGCGTTCATTCGTACAGAAACTGGGCCAAAGTTTTGATTCTGGCATACGGATCTGGAACATTATGGGCGCCAACTGTTTCAGCTTTGTTCTTCACGAGTGAAACCTTTGAGATTTAGGCCCCATTTGCACGATGTTTCATTGTCTATTTACACGGAAACAGCAGAAACTCTCAAAACGATGTTGTTTTCCTGTTGGGCCACAAGTGGGTGCTGTTTGTTCTTTTTTGTAATGAATCCACACGCAGCAGTGAACAATCCACTCTAAACATGAACACCATGAGAACATGAACATTCTAGTGGACAGACCACCAAGTTAGATTGTTATTAAAATGACTGTCAAAAAAAAACTACCAAGCCAAGGAGAATAAGGACTGGGAGTCATGACACCATGGAGGAAACATTGTTCTGATTGTCTCTACTGAGCATGTGCACAACTACTAGTTACTATGTGGTGCGCATGACCAGCAGCAGCGTTTCCACTGCCTACATGGTGACAAGTCCCGAGTGTTTCCAGAAACTTTTCACCAGTCTTCACAGCGATGGCGCTCAGGCATTTTTGAAAAGTTGTATTTTCTGTAGCTCCAAGCACCGTTTTTGTGTAAATGTTCCCTTAAAGTCAGCAATTAACATCAAACCTATTTATTAGGACTGCAGCGTCTCCACTGTCTACACGGAGACGGAACCCGAGCGTTTTCAGAAAGTGTCATTTTCCCCAATCGCAATACAGCAGAATTGGAGCATTTTTTGAGTCACTCTGACCACCGTTATCATGCAAAGACAGCTAAAAAACACAACGGAAGATTTGTGTTTTCACTTGAAAACGTTAAGGTCAGGTTAAGGTTTGGTTAAGGTTAGGTTAAGGTTAGGTTAAGGTCAGGTTAAGGTCAGGTTAAGGTTAGGTTAAGGTCAGGTTAAGGTTAGGTCAAGGTTAGATTAAGGTCAGGTTAAGGTCAGGTTAAGGTTAGGTTGTGGTTAGGTTAAGGTCAGGTTAAGGTCAGGTTAAGGTCAGGTTAAGGTTAGGTTAAGGTCAGGTTAAGGTCAGGTTAAGGTTAGGTTAAGGTTAAGGTTAAGTGTGGTGTATTAATACTGTTTATATGTGCATTAAGTTTGACCTTGTAGACTTGCCGTAGTTAGCTCTTGGGTGCCTACTGCGCATGTCTTTGGCGGAGGCAGCTTGTTAACCCCCTTGTATCACGTTGTCTATGTTGCTCCCAGATATCTGAATAATAAGTAGTGAAACGCGTGCCTCGCCTCGTTATTGAAGAACCCCACAGTTAAGGTTAAGGTTAGGTAAGGTTTGGTTAAGGTTAGGTTAAAGTTAGGTTAAGGTTAGGTTAGGGTTAGGTTAAGGTTAGGTAAGGTTAGGTTAAGATTAGGTTAAGGTTAGGCCCACACACAAAGGACGTGATTATACCTAAGCATGGAACCATTAAAATGATTTGTAGACCAGGTCTTTTTCTGATGATGGGCTGATTGTGCTTCTTCTACATGTTAACGTCTTCAGAATGTTGATGGCCTCTTGAGGCAGTTTCATTTCATGTAGATAAACTCTGGACAATCTGCACCTACTTTATTCATCCACTCATTAATACTCCTTCCTTTCTTCTCCCCTTTCCATTTCCCATCATGCCCCACTGTCTGTCCTCGTCAAAGTCACATCAAACACCACACACACACACACACACACACACACACACACGCACGCACACACACACACACACACGCACGCACACACACACACACACACACACACACACACACACACACACACACACACACACACACACACATACACATACACACACACACACAACCACACACACACGCCGCCACCTCCGATAGAGGCCTTGGGACCCTGACTCAGCATTTATCAGTTGCCACTCAAGGGCGCCGCTCTGGAACGCAGCTCCAGTTCAGGAGGGATTAACGAGTAATATGCTGATGGCGTGTGAAGGTGCGTGTGCACGTGTGCCTCACCTTTGTGGCCCGCACTGTCATGTTTCCAGGACTTGAAGCAGCTGAGTCCCATGCTGCAGCTCTCTGGTTCTCGTGGTCGCCGCTCGCCGCAAATCAAACTCAAAGTGGAAGTTCTTTGCAGGAAACTAGAGAGTGTAAAGGAGAAGAAAAGCTTAGAATAAAGTTCCAGTTCAGTTTTGATCTTCCCATCACCGCCCAGTTTCAGCCATGAGGGTGGATCTTTCTGGACTTTCTGATGGACTCTAATGAGCTGCTGGAAATGGGCCATGAAACACAAGCGTGTGGATATTTCACCTTATAGGATTAATTGGGATTTTTTTCGTTGGATGTACTTGCAGAGTCGTCCTTGAGGGAGGTGAAATGATAAATTCTCAGTGAATAATGTTTTAGTACGAGACTCCAGATTGAGAATTGGTATTCCCCAGGACCTGTAAAGGTTAAAGGTTGTGAAGAAGAGGGAGGAGTCTGGGCCGATGATAAATCTTGCAGACAGTCTGCAGGTTTGCTCTGTTCCTGGTGGGTATTTAGATTTAACTGGAGGTTTGTGAATGCAAATGTGAATGCTGAAGCTGAATAAAGCTGAACTGTAATGATCTGCTTGACTGGCTTTAAGCCACAACCCCATCCACAATGGCTGGCGGTGTGGCTTTCTTTCTTTCTTTCTTTCTTTCTTTCTTTCTTTCTTTCTTTCTTTCTTTTACTTTTTTTTAATGCAACTTCACAGAAGCCAACTGCCGTTAAACCCAAATAAAGAAGAAGAAGAAGAAAAGAAAAAGAAATAGAAAAAGAGGAAGAGGAGAAGGAGAAGGAGGAAGAAGAAGAAGAAGAAGAAGAAGAAGAAGAAGAAGAAGAAGAAGAAGAAGAAGAAAAAGAGGAAGAAGAAGAAAGATTTGGCTCACTAAAGTGGGACTACCTTCAGCATTCACACCAATATGGCCAATATATAAAAATAAAGAAACCTAAACCTTCCAATAGTTTTCTGAATCTTACAAAACTTCTTTCCATGAAGATTCAAACTGGGATCCCTGTAAGACGCCGAACAGGAAGTGAATGTAAAAGCTTCAACTTTGTCAAAAGGAGCAGAACTGTTGAAGAGACGCCTGTTGAACCGATAATAGTTTGTCTTTGTTTGGATTTAACCCCTGATAAGACTTGTTCAGGTTGCAGGGCCTCATGACAACATGTTTGGATTCAGGGAGACACAATCTGGTGAGGGATCCTGCTTGAAAAAGTTCTCACAGGTTCTTCAATAAATCAGTGCTTCATTGAAAATGCCCCTCTCGGTAGACGTCACAGGGAACTGAGTGGTGTTCTTCAAGGTTCTTGAGTGAAGGTAATTGACTGCCTTGTGTTAACTGCATCACAGGATGAAGGTCCTGGGAGGGATCCTGAGGGAGTTTCCTGGAGAATGGAGCTTCCTGACGACGTGTGCAGGGTGCATCCTGCTCTCGCCCAGGGTGAGCTGGGATTGGCTCCAGCGCCCCGCCACCCTGCAGGACGAAGCGGAATAGAAGGCGGATGCAAGAAAAGAAAAATTCCTGATGTGGTCACTCGGAGGTCTCTTGTTCGGGCAAAAACTACCTCCAGTTATTTCTGAGGGAAACTCAGTAAAGGTTCGGGGCGAACTTCAGGTGAAGGAGAATGGGTGAAGCAAAAGTCAAGCTCATTATAGCAGAGAGTTATTGTTCAAACTCCTGTCCCTGCGAGAGTCTCCCCTGGCCCTGGAGTCGGGCCGTTTTAGTCGCTCAGACAGAACCAGGACTTTCAAGCACACTTCTTTAAATTGTGCCATCGTGATGAACTACGAAGAAACGATGGGAACGTAAGAGAAACTAAAGTTAACTGGCGTGCTGGTATTCGTTCAATCGTCAGCCATTTCCACGAAGAATCACAAATCACTTGTCAGACGTCCTGACAGTCGGTTTCAGAGTGGACGGTCACATCCCCACACCCAGCCAACTCCTCACTGTCTGCAGCCCGTCGAAGCTCCAGGAACAAAAAAAATCCCAGACTCTGTCTCACAATGACACACAATCATCCGTCTCTCCTTCTGGACTTTCTCAAAGCTTCCTGAGAGAACGTGGAACTCTTCTTTCTCCGAGCAGAGGATCAGACTGCTCCATCCTCCGTGTGGGCGAGCTTAGTATTCCTCCCCGCATCTTCCCTTGTCTCCACCTCTATGTCCTCTGCTTTATGAGCTCCTTAACTGGACGTCCTGCCCCGTTTCCAGGACCACTGCCGCACATTCAAACGTCCATGTCCACGTCCCGTCCATCCTCATCCCTCCTCTTCTTCTTCTTCCTCCTCACTCCATCCCGCCTCACTTTCTGTGTCTCTCCCGTCTCTTTGTCCCAGTCTAGCTTGTCCTTCTGTCTCGTTCCTACTATCCCCTCCCTCTTTCTCTCTCTCACTCTCTCTCCATTTCCCAGTAGTGTGTGTGCCCCCAGTTGTCCCCCTCCCCATTTGCCTCATCAATAACCATGCTCTGTGTGTGTGTGTGTGTGTGTGTGTGTGTGTGTGTGTGTGTGTGTGTGTGTGTGTGTGTGTGTGTGTGTGTGTGTGTGTGTGTGTGTGTGTGTGTGTGTGTGTGTGTGTGTGTGTGTAGGGCTGTGCATTAGGAAAATTGGTTCTCTGCGACGCAGTACTGTTTTACCAAAGTAATCACAGCTGATGGCGAGAGAGAGAGAAAGAGAGAGAGAGAGAGAAAGAGAGAGAGAGAGAGAGAGACAGAAAGAGAGCGAGTCAGAGAAAAAGATGGAGTTAGAGAGATGATCTGGCTCAAAATCTGCTGCTGCTGAGGTATGGCCTGTTGCAAAACACACACACACACACACACACACACACACACACACACACACACACACACACACACACACACACACACACACACACACACACACACACACACACACACACACACACACACACACACACACACACACACACACACACACACACAGTGCCACCATGATTCAAGTAGACATAAAAGTGAGAGAGGCTCGTCGGCCCAGTCAACTTTTGAACTCAATTAAAGTAAGAAGAATCTCTCTCTCTCTCTCTCTCTCTCTCTCTCTCTCTCTCTCTCTCTCTCTCTCTCTCTCTCTCTCTCTCTCTCTCGCTCTCTCTCTCTCTCTCTCCAATAAGCCTCATCGGTGTGAAGTACAATAAGGCGTATACAGTATACTGCTAAAGCCTTGTTGGTAATCAATATGAGTAATCCAATATGAATAGACGGCCGGCCTGCAGGTTCAAAGATATATCAAAAGATTACAGCTAAATGCAATCACATCATTTGAATGTGTGATCCCTAAAGCCCAGGAGTCAATCTACTTCATGAGCCCATAGTGAACGATACAGCCGGGCCTTGTCAGTGTTCCAGTCCGCCCCGGGTGGTGCCTCGCTGGGTGGTGCCCCGACAGGTGGGCTCAAACAAAACAAGCTTGGAGGTCCCATGTCAAACTTTCACCTTCATCCAGATCCCCTGAAATGCTTTAAAGGAGACATATCATGCTTTTAAATCCTTCCTTTTTACATATAAATCATACAGTTGTGGTCTATATAAAGGGGATCTGCAATGCTTGGGTCTGAATTCCTCATTATTAGAGCTCCACAGGCCCCATTTCTACCCCTTTTCTGATGTGCTTCTGAGAGCAACTCGTTTTGGGGCGGTCTCTTCAAATGCAAATGAGACACTTCATACCCCGCCTCCTCTCCAGGTTGCAGAGGTGACACTCGATTCAACTCCACCCTGTTCGGCCATCTTTGTAGTTTGATAGAACAGATACAATTATCTAGCGGCGCAGAAACTTTATATTCACACATTATTTACAAAATGTCAACAACGGAAGATTTGTCCATCCAGCCATACATGTTGGAGCCAGAGTCGGACCCGGCGGAGCGAGATGAAAATGACGATGATGCACCTACAGAACAACGTCTTCATATGGATGTAACGCAATGGTGTGTTACTATATTTACACTAACTTCTCCATCCATGCCCACTACTACAATACTGCCTGTATTACAACGACTATTTAACACAGAAGTTACATTATAATCTAAAACGAGCACACAGCGCTAACATATGAAGACGGTGCAACTGCTAATGCTAACAAAACAATGACAGGGACGTCTTATCATCACACTTTTTAGCGTTATATACAGCTTACCGAAGTGCTCTGTTCGTCGTCTCCATAGATAGAAGGAACTGACCGCTCAATCAGACGAAGTCTTTCGGCAAATCCTTCTTTATACTGGCGGAGGTTGTTGAAGCAGTCGTCCTTGAAGTGATTCGCGCACACAAAAATGACCTTACCCACAGATGTGGGTACATTTCTGTGAAAAATAAAACTCAACCAGGCACTTCGAAAAGGTTCTGATGCTGGGAGACGGTGTAACGAAGCTTGTGGGTTACTACATCCAACAACCGAACATTTCCACTTATCCTCTCGTAACTTCGGCACCCTTAGGTTGGACTACAAAATCGCAGCGAGAAACAAAAATGGCGGATTGCTCGAAGTGTCGATGTCCTAATTTGGCAGTTCCGCTGCGAATACTGACGTCATTGTTCAAAAAACGTAATAGAGAATAGAAAAATCGAAACCGATCGCAAAATATGACCAAAACAGAATATAAAGATATCAACGGAGCACCTGAAGAGACTACTTTGAACTTTTCTGTACTTCTAAACACTCTAAATATACAACAAAATGCATTTAAGGGCTAAAAAAGTGGATTTAGCATGATATGTCCCCTTTAAAATAGTTTCTCCTAGTTTGGCACAGTTATTCACTGTCGGTCGTAGATGAACTCATAAAGGTCAAATGTCAAGGTGACTGTGATGAAATTAATCTGATTTCTGATTTATCCAGCAGAACTGGAGCTGAAAAGGAAATTGATTTAGAGAAAAGGAAAACTGCGTCACTCAAATGCTACCCAAACTCAGTATCAACACCTGTACCTGCCCCTGCAAGGAGAACATGCAAACTCCTCTCAGAAAGAAGGCTCGAGTCAGGGATAAAACTGAGGGAAGTCTTACTGTGAAGCCACCGAATGCAACATCATGAACGGAATAAAGATCCAGTCAGCATTTCTACACAAGCATTGATAGTATTGCTAATTTCCTCACTAACACTCACATGCAGAAACGTCATGAGGAAGTCAGTAAGCCCCTGCTGTAGAACTCCAAAGAAACATTTATCCAGGATGAAGCAAAGTTTGGGGTTCAAAATGTCACAAAGAGAAGAAATCGTTGTTGACTATTGGATGAAGCGAACTTCAGGCCATCAGGCCATAAAGTCAGTTTCTGCCGCCGGTGAGAAGCTACAAATCAAATCCAATTAGGGAGGACTCCTCCTACCCTGTCCAGAACTCAGGAGGGAAATGGCTTTAGGGACGAAGGAGCTTTTGTACCTGTTTCCCTTCATACCAGGAAGTCTGAGCCGAAAGCCGGAAGATCAGAATTTCAACTCAGCATGTAAAGGATGGGAGCTGTTGGGAAGGATGGCAGTAGCCTTCCTGATTGTTTACCTGTTGCACAGATCAGTTAGTGAACTGCTGAACTCCCACAATCTGAACATGTGTGTTTATGACACTTTTCAGTGCGTTTTCCAACTGAGGTTCCCAAACCAACGGAGGACAGAAAAGCTCAGCACAGATTCAAAGCGAGATCGGTAGAATAAAATCATGAAGGACAATTTGGAACTTGGACTTTTTTCACACAGTGCAGTCTTTGTTGGCCTTTTTGTTATTTTTTCTGGCCAGATTCTGGCAAGTGAAATTCAGCTTCTCATCCAGAGTAGTTCCAAGGTATTGATATGATACTCCAGGATCTGCAGTACGTATCTCTGTTCTGTACTATGTGTGTCCTTTGTTAGTCCTGTTCCCAGCAAGTACACCACAGGGTCCACAGGAACATTTACTTTCAGAATACTCATAGAAATACTCAAATTCTCATTGAACATTTTTCCAGATTGCTTGAATTATTGTGCAGTCCCAAAAGATATGTATATAATCACCAATTTATTCACAGTTCCTCCAGCACGTGTCCCTTAAATGTGTCTTGACAAACAAAGAAATATTAAAAGGAGTACTGAAATATTTCATGGAAAAGCTTTTCTGACCAAGAGAAATCAGGCCCCTGTTTTCACGTGAAAATGGAAACTTTTCACAGCGTTTTAGATTTCTGTTTACCAGATAATGACCACACCCTCTCCTGAACGCCACACCCCCTCCCAAAGGCCACACCCTGTCCTGAAGGTACACTGCTGTTCTACCTTTGCTGGTGCTATCCAGTGTATGGGTGTGTTTGCTCATGTGCAGTCAGTTCCCCAATATAAAAATAATTTAGGTAAAAAGGCAGATCGCTACGCTGCCTTTGTAAGTAACCGTGCTACGCTAAATGCTATACGTATGTTCACAGTGCATTAGTGAATTGATACTACGCTGCTACACTCTCTAGCTAGTTGGCGGGTGAACAGGCAGGATGACAGCTCTAGAGACGATGAAGACATTTTCACAACTTTCTTTTGAGGACAAACAGCAGCTTTAAAACGATGGGAGACCAACACCTGAGTTACAGACCTCCAGCAAAGCAAAGATCAGAAAATTGTTCCTACTTTCATGTCAATTTGCACCACAGGAGAGGTTTCGCACAGACGCTCAGCCGTCACAGTTGTTTTCATTTCCTCCATAAACAACAGACGCTCTGCCATGTCATGAGATACATCTTGTTGGGAGAGTCTGGAGACTGATACTGAATAATTGTTTAAATTTCTTTATTGGTGTTTTCCATCCATCCATTTTCTCTCACTAATCCGTTTCCGGGCGGTGGGGGTGTCAGTCTGAACACCGTCACCCAGATCACATTTCACTGATTAAGAACCTTTCCTGCGGGTGGTGAGCCCACGGGAAGGTGGCGCCCGGCGTGGGACATGAACCCTCTACCTTGAGATTATGAGTCTCATGCCGGGGTTATTGGTGTTTTACCATCTTGATTTTGTTAGATTAACGGTTGCCAACCAAAACATATTGTAGCACCACGGAGCTGATCGCTGCAATGCATTATGGGAGTTGCGTTGGCGGCGTTTCAAATGTCTTTATTTGTGTTTTTATAAGGCTTGTTAGTGTTGGTAATGATTGTGTTGTGTTGTGTTTTTGTTGCTGAGTTCATGTAGTGAGTTGATCTAGTCTAGTTCAGTGTAATATTTGGAAGTTGGCGACCAGGAGTGCAGAGGGTTTTGTGTGTCATCATTTGGTCCTGCCATGGCATTACTGTTTGGGGCATCAAATTAATTACTTTTGTTCATTGCAGGTTATATCAAGATAGTAGCTCAGGTCACTGATATATAACACATGTTAATATGAATATAAAATAATGTTTAACATCAGGGGTCACAAACAGTCCAGTTTCATCTTGAGCAGGCTGGACTGGTAATATATTGCCATAATAACCTTTAAATTTACACTTGAAAGTTTTTCTTTGTTGTGACTCACAGTGTAACATGATCAAATTCCATCTAATTTTGCAAGTTCCAACAGTTACTACTGAAAATAACTTCGATATCAACATCAAGTCAATTTTAATGAAACATTCTGCTGCAACATAGAGTGAAATGCCTAAAAAATAAAAAGAATCCTATAAATCCTATATAACCACCTTGGTTAGTGGATTTGGGGGCTGGACTGGAGCCTTTTGCAGGCTTGTTTTGGCTCCTGGGCCTTTTGTTTGACTCCCTGACGTATCAAAGGGAAAGTTAAGCTGAGACGAGCCACATCAGCGTCGCGCTGCAGGCAGGCTGTCCGCTCATTAAGGTGTCTTAACAGTTTCACCGCCGTGTGTGGTTTCTTGTCCGGGGTTGCCCGCCGTCGGGTGGAACACTGGTCGGCAGGTCGAACATCTCAATCTGGACATGCAGAACTACTTCCGTGTCAACAAAGGCATATGTCATTACCGTATTTTATAGAATGTTTGAACCTGCGCTCACATGTTCCAAATAGACACGCACCCCAAGGCTTGCGCTCGTGCTCTGCACGTCTATTAGGAACAATACAGTATTTATATTAAGACAATAAGTCCAACATATAATAACGTGACGGGCCATATTTGGCCCGCGGGCCTGGAGTTTGACACGTGTTATAGAGGCTTTGAGCAAGCTGTGCACTATTCTGTGCCTTTCTTTTTTTCGGAAATTGACCAATTTGGACGGCTGGCTGCCCAAAACTATGTCCTTCGTACACAACCAAGCCATCGTAGCCTGCGTTGCTTGATTTCAGGAGTCATATTCATATACTGCCCGTCTTTTTTTTTCACAGTTCCTCATTTGTGATCTTGTTGGGCCAGTAGATGTTCCAGAACTTACAGAGGACAACATGGATCTTGTCTATGTCCTGTTGTTGCTCTCAGCACACGGCCAGACGAAAGTACAGCATTACCATTGTAGTTGTAAAGCCTGACCGTAGTATTGAAACTGTATTGTTTGGACGTCCAGATGTCGCACAGCCTCGACGTCTCTATGGGCACCACAGTCACGACTCTGTGAAATCTTTAATCCACTCAGTTCCTCTACACTGATGGTGACTGAGGGTTCTTCTGGGGTGTTGACATGCATCACCTGGGTTGAGGTGCAGGCCTGTCCGCTTTCCAAAATTGCTTTGCTAGTGACTCTTTTCACGGAGATGGCGATAGGTGGCCGGTATGATGCCAGACGGTCTGTAAAGATCTTTGCCAACGATCTGGCATTTTCCTTCAGTTTCTCCTAGAATTCCCGGAGAGGAACTGGTGGGGAAGGATTGTGGTCCAGGACCTGCAGTGGTCCAGGACCTGCAGTGGTCCAGACTTTAAAAACGGGAGCGTTTCCTGTCTGAGTGCGACAGATAACCAGACGTCAGTCTGAAATAAAGAAATAGTTTCCTGTTCGTGTGTCTGATCGACTGCCTTTTAATCACAGCTGAGAGCTTTCACATCTGTCAATACAGCTGGCAACGGACAGCAAGCTCTTCATTACAAAGTGCTGTGTGTGTGGGTGTGTGTGTGTGTGTGTGTGTGTGTGTGTGTGTGTGTGTGTGTGTGTGTGTGTGTGTGTGTGTGTGTGTGTGTGTGTGTGTGTGTGTGTGTGTGTGTGTGTGTGTGTGTGTGTGTGTGTGTGTGCGTGCGTGGTCTCTCCACTAAATGTAATTTGTCACCTCCTCTCCTCCTCATGTTTCCTGCACGTCTGTAATGAATCACATGCATGGAAATAATGCTAACCACTCTCTCTGGTTGCGGGCGGGAAGAAATCGATTTGTTTTTCTGGATCTTGTAAGTGAAAATACGGGCCGCACAGCAGCAGTGAGCAAACACAGAATAGTTTGAATTTGTAGTGAAAACACCTCATGGGCTGGTTTTGTTAAAAACAATGAAAGAAAAAACGAAAATCTGAAAAAAAAACACGCCATTGTGGGTAAAATTCAACTGAGCAAACGTTTAGTTTTAGAGCCACGAAAACGACTTCATGAAACGTGTGTAATCCCATTTCAGAGGACAAGATGTGCTCACAGTGGGTTTATGTTCAGGGTGCAGAATTTGACCTATGCTGGTAGTTAAGGGTGGAGGATATTTATAATTTTTATGTTTCCAGGAGAAATACTACCTCGTGTTTGTGGTGGTGAATTTACACTGAAGTGACACGAAACGATCGGTTACCCCTCAAACATCTGTCCGAGTCACGTGGGCCAACAAGAGGAGCCCCCGTGTCGCTGTGGGATCTTTGACCTCTGGCGGCCAACAACACAATATGTTTACTGTGAAGGGTCCAGTTTAGCTCCACTAATCTGCGACGCATTGAGCTCGGATGGTAATTTTAGTTTTGGGGGATTTACCTCCGCCGCAGGTTGTTAAACTAAAGATAGTGTGTGTGTGTGTGTGTGTGTGTGTGTGTGTGTGTGTGTGTGTGTGTGTGTGTGTGTGTGTGTGTGTGTGTGTGTGTGTGTGTGTGTGTGTGTGTGTGTGTGTGTGTGTGTGTGTGTTTAAAACATTATATCATGATTTCATAGACGTGTCACAGAAGAAAAACCAGCTCTGTTGGGGCCTTTTGAATTTTGTTTTAGCGTCACACAACGTGATTCCCCTGTCTTAGGCCGCATTTTTAAATAAAATGCAAAACTTTTGTTGCGTTTTGGTGTTCGGAAAAACTAAAAAACTTTTAGAATGCTGCTACTGCTTACACACACCACGTCATAGTAACTCGTTCTGCACATGCTCAGTAGAGACAATCAGAACAAAGTTTCCTCGGTGGTGTCATGACTCCCAGACCATATTCTCCTGGGACTTGGTACTTTTATTTTGACAGTCACCATAATAACAATCCCACTTGGTCGTCTGTTCGCTAACGGGTGAAAAAAGCAACTCTTCGCAACTTTTCAAAAACACTCAGTCTGCATGGAAACAGGTGAAAATGCAACTTTTTGAAAATGGTCTGTCTGCGTGGAAATGGGGAGAAAACACTACTTTTGTGAAATGCTGCTATCACACATGCGCACCACGGCTGTAGTAACCAGTAGTTGTGCACATGCTCAGTCGCTGGCCAAGTTTCCTCCGTGTTGTCATGACTCCCAGTCCATATTCTCCTGGGACTTGGTACTTTTATTTTGACAGTCACTGTAATAACAATTCATCTTGGTCCACGAGAATGTCTGTGTTCTCCTGTTGTTAATGTTTAGAGCCCGTTGTTCTCTGCTGCATGTGTGTGTGGCTTCATTACAAAAACAAACAACAGCACCAACTAGTGGCTCAACATGCTAACTGCATCATTTTCAGCATTTCCCTGGAAACAGACGTCCTTTAAAAACTGTTGCTGTGTAAACGTGGCGTTACACTCACTGCTCGATATGAAGTGAGAAAAAAACGTCCCTATTACAGAATTTATTGCACATGGCTGCTGTTGACTCTGACTTCAGTTACATAATAACTAATACGTGCTGGATGTGTGTTTGATGGTCGTTTATGAGGAACGTCACACACTCTCCTGCATCATCCTGCCGGAGACGGGTGGCGGTACACGATGTTTCCTCCCGCGGGATGAAAGCGGAGCCCAGCCGAGCCAGGCCAGGGGTCGGGGCAGGAGCAGCTCCTCAGGTTTTACGGCCTCCGGGTCCACAGGAATGTCCACGGCTTGGTTTTCTGAAGGGCAGAATGTTTTATTACACAGCGGGCGCCATTTCTGCCTCTCCTTGTTTGGCAGCTATGCGCCTCGACAACAAGTGTTTGCATTGCACCCCGGGTGGGACTGAAGAGGAGTGAGGAGGGCGAGTTACTCAAACAGACCTGCGAGGAAGAGCGGGGAGGCAGAAATCCAGAGAGGCAGGCAGACAGGAGACGCAGCAGCAGCAGCTTCAATAACACATCAAGGTAAGAAGAGAAATCTGGTCCAGGAGGTCTGAGGTCCAATCAAAGAGCAGAATCTCCATGCTTCTCTATGTTTATTTACTCACTTTCTGAAATATTGCTATTATATTTATTTATTGTTAGATTGAATACGAAAATAAGTAAAACGCTTTTTTATTATAGTAGATCCTGGTGTTGATATAAGAACTCTGCAAACTTCTTGATTCGTAATAAGCATCTTTCTGGGGTTGTCACATGTTTTTCTTCTTACTATGTGAAATAATATAGTTTCTGCTATAGTTGGGGGATGATTATCTGTTTTTATATGAATAAGACTACTTAAACTATTCTTAATATTATCTCAGAAGAAAGAAAAATAATGCAAAAGCCACAGAATGAAACTTAATCCTTTATGTAGTGTAAATGTAATTTTTTCTTAATTGTTAGCTGCTATTATTATTATTATTATTATTATTATTATTATTATTATTATTATTATTATTATTATTATTATTATTATTATTATTATTATCTATTTGATCGAGTAGAGGTTGAAAAAGTACAAAGCACTTTTCAGTAGCTATTGTTATATAATGTTTCATTTTTACAAAATTTTACACACACACACGTGTGTATGTGTACATATATATATATATATATATATATATATATATATATATATATATATATATATATATATATATATATATATATATATATATATATATATATATATATATATATATATATTCCAAAATGTGGAAATAAAAAAGGTTGAAAAATGAATTCGGATTGTGAAGGTACTCATCAGCAACTTAACACACACACACACACACACACACACACACACACACACACACACACACACGCAGCATCAGTCATGACAGCGGATTAACAGATTAACGTCCACCTGCTTGAATCAACATAATCCATATCCAAATCCATTTTCCTCAAAGTCTCTGAAGCTGTGAGAACCGGAGCTTTCTGTGTGGATGGGATCAATGTTGAAGCTGTGTGCTGCTCGGCTTTCAGATCTCACCTCTGTGTATTTCCAGCCATATCGGATGAAGTGTTAAAACACAGCTGAGAGGGTTTGGATAATCTCCCTCAATTTGAAGCTCTCACTCAATTATCTGAAGCATTCAGACTGAATCCGATCTGATTGTGAGAGAGCCAAGAAACTGTTGGCAGCTTTTTTAAAGGCTAATGAAGTGATTTTGACACTATTCACCACGGTTCAGTTGTATGTTCAATCAGTTCACAAACGGCCTGCACGCAAACTACAACAGACACTCAAGGTTTTATTCACTTTCACAAACTGCATTGTATCAGGAAAAAATGTTATGTTGTTTTTATGTTGAACCAAGAAGACCATTTTAAGTGTTTTTAACATTTGACAAGAGACAAACCTGTGATGGAAACTTTCTTTGCTCAAAAATAAGTTTATTTATAAGTAATAAGGTACAATACAATAAAAACTGGAACAGGCACTCGGTAGAGCTCATACCTCCACATTTGTCACCATGGAAACCAATGGATTACAACCCGATAATCAGATAAATTACATCACTGCATCATGTGGAATGTCACGCAATATTGGAATGTGGGATAGGGAATGAAAAACTGAACATTTTGGCGTCTGTTTGACTTAAATCGGATAAAAACTTGCCGCATTATGACAAAAATACTTTTATGACCTTTTCGTGACCTAGACCTTGACCTTTGACCCAATTGCTCACAACATTTAATGGAACCATCTTTAGATAAGGACAAATCATCCCTGCAAATTGCATGCCATTCGGGTGAATAGTTTATAGGAGAAGTTGGTAAAAAATATATATATTACATACAAACGAACAAGTAATTAAATAAATAAATACACACAGACTAGAACATGACCTTCGCCCCAACTTTCACTGGTGACGCTAATCGATAGAATGAATGAATTAAACACCAAAACCCAGCAAAACTTAACAACACAAAGCATTTCTTTAGAATCGAGCATGATTTTGAAAAAACATATACCATCTTGCGAAATGTTGGAAAACCAGCGAGTCGAGAGAAATCAGAACCAGTTGAAGAGTTTTACCAATAGTTCAAATTGATCCACAGTCTGTGGAATGTATGAAGCGCTGAGACCTCGGTTCAGTAAAACGGTGCCGTACCCTTCAAACTTATAAAAACAAGCAGTAAAATCTGTCCGCTGAGGCTCTCCACCCCCCGCTGACCCTGAATTAAAAAGCAGTAAAAAAGATGGATGGAAGGATGTAAATTCAACTCCACGACGTTAGTTTTGTGTTTATTGGACATAAATATTAGTTTAGCTTCTCGTTCGATCGCGAGTGATCCTCTGGTTCAAGTTCAAATCTGTTTTGGGGTTTTTTCTGTTCGGATGTGCAAATATAATCCACTGTGTGTGTGTCTACAGGGGACAACAACCGGTCCCTGTGGGACACCTTAAAGAGCATTTTTGCTAAAAAAAAGATCTTGTGATGAAGAGACTAAATTGAGTCGATGAGCCCGGTTTGAAGGCTCTCCTGTTGATAGATACTCAGATTCTTGGTCCGATCGGTTGGGTTGGGCCTCCTTCCTCCAGCTGCTCGGACCTCGTTCGGCCGTCAGGCTGCCAACAGCCCCGCTTCCTGTGGTCTGCTGCCAGTGGCCGGCGAGCGTTGGAGAGTTTTAAGTGAGTGACAACGGTCCTGCATGTTGTCAGCTGGAGTGAGTCGTCCTCGCCGCTGATTTACAGTCAATCAGGGACAGCTGAGCCAGGTGGCGTGGAGGAGCAGATCCATTTCTGCTAGAGGAGGAGGAGGAGGAGGAGGAGGAGGAGGAGGAGGCGACGGCTGTGGAAAGACTAACGCTCCTTCACATTGTAGGCTATAAAAAGTAAAGCCCCTCGGCATCCCACAGCCTTGTAGACCAAGGATATGCGAGCATTTCCCGTGTAAAAATGCAAAACAAAAATCATTTTCAAGAAAATATTTTGCAATTATCTGGATTTTACATTTAAATCTTAAAGGCAGCACTTCCTTTCTGAATGTTGTTGCTTGGAGGGTGTGAATAAATGGTAACATTTACATCAAGAAATGACTGATACTGTACTATTTACTAGATAAAGAGCATCTAAAGAGAGAAAAACGTGACATAGAGCAGTGCGAGTGATGAAAAGGCAATGAAATCACGTGGGGGGAAAAGAGAACCCCCGCCGTGAGCGGCACGCTATTTGTGGACGAGGGACGTGAAGGGACGGTGCGAGGTTTACATTGCAGGTTTACATTGCAGGAAGATCCAGTGCAGCAGCGACATGTGGAGTGGCCTTGGTCCAGGGAAAGGCATACAGTACATGCCATCTAAGTTTCCACCGCCAGCTGAATGCCCTGGAAATGCCAATCACCCAGGAAAATATGGAATGTTAAAAGATGAAGATGATGATGGTGGAATTCTCTTGTTCGTTACACTTCGGCCCTGATTGCAGGATTACATGTTTTTGGAATTTTTGTTTCAGAAAAGTTTCAGGCCCCGAAACAAAATCTGTTTATATGTTGTGCCACGTTGAGAAGAGCTGAGGCATTATTATTGTTATTATTATTATTATTATTATTATTATTATTATTATTATTATTATTATTATTATTATTATTGTTATTATTGTTATTGTTATTATTATTATTATTATTATTATTATTATTATTATTATTATTATTATTATATTTACCTCTCTGCTGACTCACATCTAGGTCTATTATTTTTTAACGCAACAACACAACACTGAGCCTGGAGAGGTATTGGTGATGCTGCCATTAAAGAAACCAAACCAGCTTTAGCCTCAGAGCCATGCTGTCAGGGAGAGTTTGTAAAAACACCCAAAAAAAATTTTTTTTTTTAAACATTTCACTGTATTTTGCACAAGAGTTTTATTAAAATTGGCTTTATGTTGAAATTGTATACATTTTCCATAGTAATTGTTTTGATTTTGTGAAAATATAGACATTTTCAACACGTACACTCTGTTTCAATTTAAATGTAACTATGGCACTATTTTACCAGAAATTGAGCTGAATATGATCCATCGATCCGCCCCCTCCTCCTCTATAACGCCACGCTGATGAATGTTTGAAGTTTTAAGAGGCAGGTTGTGTTCTAACTTGGTGAAATAGTTGCTTAATTTAATTATCTGACATATATAAAAAAAAATTTTTTAAAAAAAGTCTACCAACTCAGAAATCCAGGAAATGAGCGCTTTAAAATTCAGATTAAACACGATTTTATCATAAAGTTATGACGCTTTAGTCTTGTTTTTCTTCTACACGCTGCTCTACAAACCTAATTTCCCAGAGGAGCCCTTATGGTTTCATGTTATCCTCTCACCTCTCAGCAGCTCGCTCACAGCGGGGGGTCGTAACGTGGCCTTTTCCAAAAGGCCAGGGAAAGCCCTGGAAACAGCAGCGGTGTAAGACATCGCTCTGAAAACTGAGAGGAGGGCAGCAGGGGTTGAGTCGATGGGGAATGTTTGACCTGGAGCTTTTGGAGGAAGGCGAGGCTGAAGAGCCGGCACAGATGAAGACGAGGAGTTGAGTTTCCACGCCTCTCTGAATGGGACGACCGCTCCCTGCTTCAGACAAACACCACTAACAGAACAGAGCAATAAAGAAATAAGGGACATTTCTGGAGGTTTTACTTTTCCCTGTGAGAGAGAGAACTTCTTCATTCAAATCGTGTAAGTTGTCTTGCTTTTCCTATTTATTTTCTCCTTGAGAACCAGATTGTAGAAGCTTGAATTGGAAAATAAAATGAACGTATTTCTGTAAAAAATTAAGATTTTGCTCAATACTTCCTCGAATCCTAAAATAAGATTTTTAAATCTAGTTTTAAGATTATACTGCAAAAGAAAGGACTAAAAATAACTTCAAAAATAAAAAAAGCCAACAAACAAGGCAAGTGCCCAATAAGTTGCCGTATGAAAACATTCTTAGAGTTTTCAGTGTCCCTTTATATGAAAACGCAAACTTTTTTAAAATGACTCCTAAGTTGGAACTTTTAGAAAACGCTCAGGCTCATCATCGTATAGAAAACGAGACTTTCTGGAAACTGTCGGGGCTCGTCTCCATGTAGACGGCAGAAACGCTGCTATGGTAATATGCACCATCCCATAGTAACTAGTATTTGTGCACATGCTCCCCCAGAGTGTCATGACTCCCAGTCCATATTCTACTGGGACTTGGCAGTTTTATTTTGACAGTCACCGTAATAATCCAACTTGGTCGCCTGTGTACTAGAATGTTAAGTTGTTAATGTTGAGCGCTTTGATACAGTTTTCTGACACAAAAACACATTTTCACACATTTTCACTTGACACGTTGTCAATGGGGTCGAAGGCAGAATCACAGAAGATAAACGGGATTGAATCAATGCAGATGAACAGGACCGGAACCATCATGACCAAACAGGGAATAACAACGAGAGACATATCGCTGAGAAACAAAACCTCGACAGGAATGGACGAGGAGAAGCTAAAAGCAGCTTCCACATTGGACTTCTGTGTTTGACTTCTTGCTTTACTTCTTTAACCACGTAGGCAGCGTCGCACCTCCAGAGGAGGCGGGAGTTTTTCTCACCAGTGTGATGGGAAGGAACGACGAGACCGACACCTGGAGAGGTGAGTCTTCGTGTTAGTTGGACTTCCACGCCTCCTGGATGCTTGTTGTGAATGTGCTTTCACTCGCTCTGTCGCCTGGCAGGCGTCGGCGGAGACACAAAACCTGAGCAGCGCGCTGACGGGAAGAGTGGAAGCTTCGACGTCAGCGGCTCGGTACGAGCCTCAGCTTTTCACTCATCTGCATCATGAATCCATGTCTGTGTGTCGACTGAGCGTCTCTGAATCTCCTCTTGTTGTGGAATCACCTCTTCAGACCTTTTCCTATTTACACCACAAGTGTTGCCCCATTTACACAAAGAACTTTCAAGAGGAAACGCAACATTTTTGTGTCGTTGTCTCCATCCACCAACCCCCCCGACCATCCGTCCATCTATCCGTCCATCCATCCATCCATCCATCCATCCATCCATCCATCCATCCATCCATCCATCCACCAACCCCCCCGACCATCCGTCCATCTATCCGTCCATCCATCCATCCATCCATCCATCCATCCATCCATCCATCCATCCATCCATCCATCCGTCCGTCCATCCGTCCATCCGTCCATCCATCCATCCATCCATCCATCCATCCATCCATCCATCCATCCATCCATCCGTCCATCTGTCCGTCCATCCATCCATCCATCCATCCATCCATTCATCCATCCATCCATCTGTCTGTCCGTCCATCCATCCATCCATCCATCCATCCGTCCAACCGTCCAACCGTCCAACCGTCCATTTGTCTATCCGTCCATCCATCCATCCATCCATCCATCCATCCATCCATCCGTCCATTCATCCATCTTACACATTCAGTTGTAATGAACATTTTTAAACTTTTAACAACTTTACCATTTGTTTTTCTTCAGTTCTTTATATATTTGGGTTCTGTGTCGTTCACCCTCATGACCTGTTCCGTTTCCTTTGTCCCCCCCCCCCCAGACCCATGATGAATCATTCCGACTGGAATCTTCACCTCCTGGTGACAACGCTGTCAGTGGCGATGAGGAGGCGACGAAGGAGCTCCAGCAGGAAAACAGCTGTGACGAGGACGAGGAGGGTCACCTGATCTATCACGTCGGCCTGGTGCTGAAAGAACGATGTACACACCGCCTCCCGTTACCGCCTCTTGTCTTTCCCGTCCTTGTCATAGCTGTGACGTGCTGAGTGTCTAAAAAGGGTGACGTGGAGAAAGCTTGTCTCCACGCCACACCGGCCGCTCCAGGAATAGTTTCCTGTTGCCAGCGGAGCCTCGCGGCTTTTGTTCCTGCAGAAAAGGTCGGCTGGAGGTGAACTTTTGGAAGCACCGATGCGTACAGTCTGTCCTGTGGAGGTTAGACATATTAGAGGGGATGAAGACGGAGATTTGAGAGATTAGTTTGACTTTGTCTGAAGAGTCGGTCAAGATTTTGTGTTGAAACTTTTCAGGCCCCGTTCACACGACAACGTTTCAAGTGAAAATGCTTACTGCGTTGAAATTTAGGGCTCGACCTGTCAAACTTATACACAGCCACTGTTCATCCATCAAACCCAATATTTATCAAATGTAAGTCACTAAAATGTTATGACATAGTTGATTATAATATTCTTCAGGTTTTGTATAAAGCCAATAAAGAATATCCAAGAAAGGTTTGAAAAAAGAGAAAGTCACTAGAATTTGAAAGGACCTGACATCTTTGAAAAACTCCAAAGCAACAGAACAAACTGGCAGAGTGACAGGAATTCGTTTATGGAGCGCACTTCAGAAAGAAGTCAGGAAGTCTCCTGCCATTCAAGAAACACATAAAAGCTACAATGTTAAAAAAAAAAGTTTGAAAATTAGATTTGGACTTAAATAATGTGAGATACTTGATTTGAACAAACATGAAAATAAGGGTTTTGTATTTGTATATTGTAAATAATGTACATAAATGCACAGAAATATAGGTAACACGGTAAATCTTTAGAAGGTTGGACATTAACAAAAATAACAGCTGGATGTAAAGTGATTGTACGGTAACAAAGGGGCAGATGTCATAAGACTGATCTTCTCTTCTGCTCCTTTTCATTCAGACTGTGTCGGATTGGAAGTTTTGTTGCGGGGAGCATTTTTAATTTTCAATTTTGAATGAAATAAGTAAAAAAAAAAATTTAAAGAAAAAATGCAGAAAAGTTTCACTTTTTACACGGAAACAGCAGGAAAACTGAAAACGATGTATTGATCGATCAATCAAACTTTATTTGTTTTAGGACGGCTGTTTTCAGAAAGATGAGTTTTCAGTGACCCAGAGCAGAGTTGTCATGTAAACAACAGAAGTTTTGCTTTTTCACATGTAAACATTGTAAACGGGGCCAGATTTTCTTTTATAAACATTATATGGCAAACAGCTAAATTGCATCATCGTGAATATTTCTGATGTATTATAAAGTGAAAATTTTCAACTGAAAAAATGGAAATCAGGGTTGGAATGTCGGCTGCACTCGCCTGTGTGGAGATTCCATGTTCTCCATTAGGTTTCTCGAAGTATTCCAGCTCAGAAACGTGTTTTAGACTTAAATGTCTCTAAATTGGTTCTCATTGTCCACATGGACACAGTGCTCAACATTTAAAACAAGACTGTTGCGGAAAAAAACTTTAAAAACAAAAAAGAAGCTACTTTTAGAACTATAAACAGTAAACGTGTAAGTTAACCAATCTGCTCTGCTTTCATGCAACATAGAGGAAACAAATGAAAGTCATTTTAATGTTGTTTCAGTCATTTGATTATATCAGACTACAGATATGGAAGGAGAGAAATAGACTAATGTGCACCGTCTCATCTTTAAAAACTCTTAAATACACACATTTTTATACATTACTGAACACAAGTATGTGAAGGTTGGAAGCACCAGCATGAGGAAAATAATGTGATTGTTACTAAAGAGAGACGCATCAGAGGAGTTTTAAGTGCATCCTGATTACGTTACATCCTCATTCAGAGAATATCTTTGCTGTGGACTAAAAGAATAGATGAGATTCCTCCCACTGAAGACGCACTTAGAGTCAGAATTCACTCGAAGCGATCATAAAACCATCAATCGAAAGAAAAATGATAAAAGTCCCTGTTGAACCTGTACGACCTCGATATAAAGATATTCAGACCAGCACAGCAGATAGAAACGAGTTTACTTTGCTGCAAACTGAAAGTCTGGAACGTCTGGGTGTGTGTGTCCGTTGCAGACGAGGTGGTGTCCACTCTGGGAGCAGGGGCCTTTGGGAGAGTGGTGGAGTGTACGGACCGAGAGAGGTAAGCGACCGAGCTTCAAAAACGGAGTAGAGACCACGTGCAAATCCGTCTGATCTTCCCGCCCGTCGACTGTGTCCGCAGCGGCGAGCGCGTCGCGGTGAAGATCGTCAGGAACATCGACTGTTTCCGTCGAGCGGCGAAGTCTGAGATCGCGGTGCTGGAGGAGATCAACGGTCTGGACGACGACAACATCTTGTGAGCGTCCGCAGAGGATCGGCCGAGGATTCCAGCGGTCGTACAGAACTCTCACCCTCCTGTCGTCTCCCCAGCGCCTGCGTGAGGATGCTGGACTGGTTCGACCACGACGGTCACGTCTGCATCGTGTTGGAGCTGCTCGGCCTCAGCACCTTCGAGTTCCTGCGGCAGAACCGGTTTCTGCCCTTCGACGTGGAGCAGATCAGACACATGGCCTTCCAGCTCTTCAGAGCCGTCTGCTGTGAGTCGCAGTGCGGGGGGTGGGGGGGGGGGTTCTTCACCTGACCCGGTCCAGGAGGGCCGGCTCATTTCATCATGTGTTTGGTTGAAGGCCCGTTTACACAGCAATGATTTCAAGTTAAAACGCTCGTAACGTGTTTGAGGTCTGTTTAAACAACAATGGTGCTTTGAGCCACTGGAAACACAACTTTCTGGAAATGCTCCGACTCCATCGCTGCGTAGACGCTAAAAAAGACATTTTCCAAAAATGTCCGGGCTCCGTCTCCGGGCCACTACTGCTCCTGTGCACCATGACCGTAGTAACTAGTTGTTTTGCACATGCTCAGTACATGAACAATAACAACAATGGCGGCCTCCAGAGTGTCATGACTCCCAGTTCGGATTATCTAGACTTATGTACAAAGGCAAAGTAGCTTCGTTTGTTTTCCACGTTCAAAAAATATGAGTTTACAGTATATGTCTACATCGACATACTAGGAAGACTGCAAGAAAAGAAGTAACTCGAAGTGGGACACACACATCTCCAAGGTCACAAAAGATATTTTGGTTGAATGAGCTCGGTGTAATGGAAGAAGACATGAAGACATTGGCATCTCAGGGCAGACTGGACAGCACAGTGTGATGACGAAGTCTTTAACGTGTGTTTTCCACAGTCCTGCATCGTAACAAGCTGACACACACGGACCTGAAGCCAGAGAACATCCTGTTGGTGTCGTCGGACTGGGACCTGGAGTACGACGGCGAGACGGTGAGTCCCGGAGCCACGAAGCCGAACGATGCCTGACCAGAAAGATGCTGACCTGTGTGTGTGTGTGTGTGTGTGTGTGTGTGTGTGTGTGTGTGTGTGTGTGTGTGTGTGTGTGCGTCAGAGATGTAACCACAAGAAGCTGAGGCGTCTGGATGTGAAGGTGGTGGATTTTGGCACGGCAACCTTCGACCATGAGCACCACGAATCTCTGGTATCGACGCGCCATTACCGAGCTCCGGAAGTCATACTGGGTACACACACACACACACACACACACACACACACACACACACACACACACACACACACACACACACACACACACACACACACAGACATAAATACACATGTGATTCTGAATGGTACAATCTTATCTCGACCTCTTTCTGCTCAGATCTGGGCTGGAACCAGTCGTGTGATGTTTGGAGTCTGGGCTGTGTCCTCATGGAGTTTTACCTCGGACGCATACTGTTCCTGGTACACACACCCACACACACACACACACACACACACACACACACACACACACTCACACACACACACACACACACACACACACACACACACACTCTTTACCCTTCCTGTCGCTGCTTGTTGCAGACTCATGACAGTATGGAGCATCTGGCCATGATGGAGAAGGTTTTGGGACCGATTCCTCCGCATCTGCTGAAACAGACCAGGTAATCTCACATACAGGATTACAACGGGTCTGGATTTTACGGGTTGTTGCGAACGCTACACGTCCAAGATGTGATACAAAAAAAACATCAAGCATGTAATAGGTGGGAGGAAGATGCTCTATGGTCTGGATGTTAGAGGAGGAAGATGCTCCATAATCTGGATGTTAGGAGGAGGATGCTCTCTAATCTGAATGTTAGAGGAGGAAGATGCCCTATAATCTGGATGTTAGGAGGAAGATGCTCTATAATCTGGATGTCAGGGGAGGAAGATGCTCTATAACCTGGATGTCAGAGGAAGATGCTCTATAATCTGGTTGTCAGGGGAGGAAGATGCTCTATAATCTGGATGTCAGAGGAAGATGCTCTATAATCTGGATGTCAGATGAGGAAGATGCTCTATTATCTAGATGTCAGAGGAATACGCTCTATAATCTGTATTTTATTGTTTAATATCCAACAAAATGAACAAATAACCAGAACCTTCAGCCCCTGACGCTGCAGCCCTGCTTCGTCTCACGTGTGTCTGGATGAGTTTTTAAACTCTGAGCTCAGTCTGAGTTTCCAGCCGCTCTATTCTGGTCCGGGTCAAGCCGGCTAACGTCCTGCCACAGCGGCCTGATTAACCATTTTCCTCGAAACATCCAAGTTCACACATGCCAGTGTGGAGGTGGGGGGGTCGACCTGGGGGTCAGCTGGGTTGGCCTTAGCTCTGGGGGGTAACATGAAGGCATCCCGAGGGGGTTTCTGAACCGCATTTAACTGGCGTGCCTGCGTTTACTGCACGAAGGGTGTTAACGCTGACAGCCTCAGCACACAACGGCGTCGGCCGTTCAAGCTTCACTTCTCTTTTCACCGAGGGCAAAAGATACACAAAATGTTCCAGTTAGTAACTTTTTCTTGAAAATAAATACTCCCTTTATCGAGTCATTTATTGAAGGGCTCTCAAACTGGAGCTGATGAACTGCGTTTCAGTATTTAACTTTATGTAAACATAGATTCATGCAGTTTTTATTTACAGAGGTCCTGCTGACACGCTTGAGCGCATCGAGCCAAAATAAACTAAAAGATTATTTCTGTTGAATGATACAGCAAGTTCTCTCGTTCCACAAGCATTATTTTACATATTTCCTGTGTGTTTTTACGAGAAATTTATGAATGTGTGTGATTTTGGGATTTTCTGAATTAGATATGAAAAAGTTATTTTTGTTCATCTAGATCAGGGGTTTCAAACAAAAAGCCTGTGGGACAAAACTGGCCTGCAAGAGGCTCCAGTCTGGCCAAACCACCAAGAAAATGGTAAACAAAATTACAAAGAAAACTTTTTTTTTTAAAACAAATTTCTTAAAATTCTCAACACCTCGCTGCATCATCTGAAAAGTAGAAAATATAAACTAAACTCATCAGAAGTTTGTTTATTTAACAGGTATTAGACCGCAGTAAAGATACAATAGCACAAGAAAAGTGCTTTTGTTCGCTTCTAATGTGACGCCAAGGAGGAGAAAGTGAACAAAAGAGTGTAGCGCGATCCCTGACTCTGAGGTATTGATTTCCTCATACATCTTTAGTAGCTCACAGTAGCTGAGTCAAAATGAGCGCTGACCTTTAACCTTTCTTCTTTGGGGCCAAAAATGATTACCTTCATTTTCCTGGGTTGAGTTCTTAAGTTTCATCAGCATAATCATGATAGGAGATGTTGTGATGTTCATAATCTAACCCAGAAGGAGGCTGTACATGTTAAATTAAAGAGGCCCAAGGATGGAGCCTTGAGGAACCCCACAAGTGATTTTCATACACTCAGACTGAGAATTACCTTGTGACAAAGCTTAGTAACTGTCTTGTAAGTAAGATTCAAACCAAAGTTGAAGTGGGCAAATCCATGATATAGAAACTACAAACGGCAGTAAAGACCACCTGTGATGTATTCGCACTAACTCTGAGCCGTGTGTCTGCAGGAAGCAGCACTACGTCCTGAACGAGCGTCTGAACTGGGACGAGCAAAGCTCCTTGGACCAGTCCATCAGGAAACACTGCCGACCGCTGAAGGTGCTCGTCACTCATGCTCCGTTTACACGTCTCAAGTGAAAACACGTTGTTATTGCATATTCGTTTCAGTCAAGTTTCACGTTTACATAACTATGTTTTGAAAAGGATTTGTGTTTCCACGGGACCGGCGGAAATGCTGAAAACAATTAGAGTTGGCTTAATGAAACCACACACACATGTAGCAGAGAACAATGAGCTCTAAACATCAGCAGTGGGAGAACACAGACATTCTCGTGGACAGACCACCAACTTGGATTGTTATTACGGTGACTGTCAAAATAAAAGTAACAAGTCCCAGGAGAATATGGACTGGGAGTCATGACACCACGGAGGAAACTTTGTTCTGATTGTCTCTACTGAGCATGTGCACAGCTACTAGTTACTACGGCCGTGGTGAGCAGGACCAGTAGCAGCATTTTCAAAAAATTGTGTTTTCCTCTTTTTCCATTAGAACGAGTCAAAGCATTTTTGAAAAGACAAGTTTTCCTTTGTTTACATTTTAAAAAAGTTACATTTTTCTCTGTTTCCATGGAGACTGAGTTGGAGCGTTTTTGAAAAGTTCCATATTCCTCCATTTCCATGGAAACAGAGTTGGAGCGTTTTAAAAAAGTTTTCCTCAGTTTTTCACAGAGATGAAGTCTCCCCTGTTTCCATGGAGCATTTTTGAAAAGTTGCATTTTTTTTTCCATTTTTCACGGAGATGGACTAAAATGTTTTCGAAAGGTTGCGTTTTCCCCATGGAGATGGCATTTGGAGCAATTCCCCAAAAATTCTGGACGTGTCGACGTATCATGTGAACAAAACTTTTCAGTTTTCCTTTGAAAACATTGTTGTGTAAATGGAGACTCAATCAAGTCCAAACTTTGCACAAGCAAGTTTCTGGTAGACCAACGACCATAATTAATATAAACTGCATTTCTTTCTACATATTTAACAGTAGTTGCTCAATCGGTGGAAATATTTACCACGACCATGGTGCACATGCGCAGTGGCAATGTTTGAGGAAGTTGCCTTTTTCCATGATGAGTCAGAATGTTTTCAGAAAGTTGTGTTTTCAGTGACTCCGTGCTTCATTGTCACGTGAACGAAGTTTTGTGTGTGTGTGTCTCTGGTCCACGCAGCTGATGGCGAGGAAGAACGACGAGGAGCGGCAGCTCTTCGACCTGCTGGGCTGCATGCTGGAGTACGACGTGTGCAGACGCATCACCCTGGAGGAGGCGCTGTGGCACCCGTTCTTCAACCCCATCAGGGACCGGCAGAGGCAGGACAAGCAGCGCAGCTAGCACACGCACACACACACACACACACACACACACACACACACACACACACACACACACACACACACACACACACACACACACACACACACGCTCTACCTCCACCTCGTGATCGTCCGTGTTTAAAGAGCATTCCTGTTTGTTTGCGTGGTTAAAGTTTGGTGGCATGTAAATGTAGCGTGAGGTGTAATTGAATCTGAATCTTCTGTTCGTATATAAAAAAAACGACATAAACACGAGATAAACCACCTTTTTAAACCAGTTTGTATATATTTTTTCATTCTCCCAGTTTAAAGTCAGTGTAATACATTCTGTGTAATGCTGGTATTGTATGTTTCGAATGCCGTGTTGAATCTCAGGATTAAACTATGATTGAATTCTACACTCTTTTTTTCTACTTTGCTTTCAACTGAAGGTCTTTAAATCGTTCCCGCCTGAATGAAAACATCTTATGCGAGTGTAGGAATCAAACACAACCGGTTTGACAGTGTCCGGGATCGTCTCATTTCTGAAAACAATCATACTTTATTCACCGTGTGAAGTTTTATTAAGATTATAAGAAACCATCACATCTTGAGCCCCCGGCTAGCTCAGTTGGTAGAGCATGAGACTCTCAATCTCTAGGTAGAGGGTTCATGTCCCACGCCGGGCGCCACCTTCCCGTGGGCTCACCACCGGCAGGAAAGGTTCTTAATTGGTGCAATGTGATCTGGGTGACGGTGTTCAGACTGACACCCTCGTGACCCGGTAACAGATAAGCGGGAGTAAATGGATGGATGACATGTCTTGTTTCAGCTAAAGTTGATAAAAGTACCTCACAATGTTTAGCGAGTAAAAGTACACACTTTTGGGACCAAAATTGAATTTTAATTAAATCAACAGAAAACCTGTCAAAATGATAAATTCATTGTAGGTGAAATAAGAGGAACGTTTGTTATTGATTTTTTTATTTTTGTTTTCAGAAACTGTAGAAAAGGAAGGACTTGATTGCTTAATTGTTTACTTGTCGACACCCCTTTTTCTCTCTGTCTGAGAAAAGACCTGCGTCAGAAACGTGGAGACAGAGCGTTTTAGAAAAGGTGTGTTTTCAGCGACTCTGAAATCGGTCTGTAAACGGGTCTGTGAGCGTGAATGACAGTGTTCCAGACTTTTTACCCCAGAATGTGGAGAAAAGCTCAGTAAACATGAACGCACGACTGAATATGCGTGACCTTCCCATGCAGCCTTGCACGCCACACACTCCCGCTGCCGCGATAATTATAGACGCAGAAACTCGTACGGCGTCACATGAAGCCATCCAGGAAATGATTCGGTCGTTAATCAACTCAGACAAAACCGAGCATGTGCGAATCAACGTGACAACATGAGTCCAAATCCGCCTGCCCCTGAACATGTATAGGAAGACGACCGCAGCCGAGACGAGTTCTGACATGGCGTCATCACGGGACACTGTGTCGTCTCTTCTAGGGATCCTGTTTGAAGTAAAGTGGCTACTTTCATGGTCCGAGTCGTGCAACAAGCGATGACTTCCTGTAGAGCTTTGAAGTCTTTAAATCCAAAACGGTTTGTGTCCCAGCCGGTTTTTCACCTCTGGAACCTCTGGAGTTCTTAACGGGGAGATTTCGGACCAGATGATTCCCTTTGGCTGACATATGTCAGTCCAAAGAAAGCTGTGGTTTAGATACCACTTATTTTGAAAATCTCATAAAATATGAAGTATTGTTACACCATCTTTAATCAAAATAAAAGATCAGAGACGTGTTTAGCACTTTGTTGTAAATAACACAGCATAATGTCATTCTGTTGAATCTGAGACTTTATCACGTTTTCAATCTTCTTACAGCATTAGAGTCAAATTTTTTATTTGAAATCCTTCATTTACGTTTTCAAGTGAAAACGGAAATGTTTGGTTGCGATTTGGGATTCTGTTTACATAACGGCGGTGCTCAGAGCCACTGAAGACGCAACTTCTCAAAAACGTTCGGACTCCTTCCACATGGAAAGGGGAGAAAACACAACTTTTCATAAATGCGCTGACTCAGTCTCCATAGAAATGGGAGGAAACACACATTTTCTAAAACACTGACTCGATCCCCAAGGAATCAGTTGAAAGTGCAACTTTACGGAAATGCTCGGTCTCGGTCTCCATGAAAACAAGAGAAACCACAACTTTGACTCGGTCTCCATGGTAACGGTAATGGTAATGCTGCTACTGTGCATGCAGTAGTGATATACTCCATATTGTGGCACCCAGCCAAACTTTTGAATATTGACATATTAAAGGCCACATAAATAAATAAAGATTTTTTTTTTAATGTTTTTGCTGTTTTTAAAGGCTGTTCTTCCTGTTTTCTGCTCTTGACCAATTTTCTTATCATAAGTTTTGAACATACTCTCACAGAACTCCTGTGTTGGTGAGGATAGCTGATGATGATGATGATATGTTGAAGGAAACACAAGTCTTTAATGTCCTTCAGAGTATGCGTGAAACATCCAGCGCTAATTGAGTTCTCTTTCCAGCTGACCTGATTATGTTTACTGCACGCTGCAGAGTCTCTCTGTCTGGGCCAAATTTCAGTTATCTAACCGACATCTGAAAAAGCCTGACATCAGCTGGAGTTACAGCCTTGTTGATCCAGACCGCTGACACGTAAAGTGGGCGATGATTATCGAGACTCGAGCAGCCGAGGAAGTTTCCATGACTGAATAGTTATCCAGGTATAAAATATTACGGGCTGATAAACAGCCGGCTCGTCGGCTATCTGAGAGCCATCGGCCGGAATTACAAGGATGCAATAAAGGAGCATGAAATAAAACGAGGTCTTTCTATCCGAGGGACCCGTCTGTCTCAGGTTCTTTGTGATCTGTCATGGTTGATTTTACACTCAGATCCCATCGCAGATATCAAGCTGCGTTATGAGAGAAGAACTAAATGCTTTATTCTTTCAACGCTACAGATGTTTTGATGTTTGACTTTTGAACCCCTTAAGAACCAGAAACCATCAAACTCTCATTGTTTGGTTAAATATTAAAATTTACACATTTTAAAATATCATCATTGACGGATCTCTAAGTAATAAAAATCAGAACCATGTTTGTGATCGATGATCTTGTTAGTCTTCATTTATGGTCTGCAACAGTCGTACACGTTTCTGGATTTCCGTTTTCAAGTGAAAACTGAAAACTTTTGTAGTGTTTTGGATGTGCGTTCATACGACAACAGTGCTCCGGGTGACTGAAAACCTGACTTTTTCAAAAGTGCTTTCCCATGGAAATGGGAGACTTTTTGGAAGCACTTGGACTCGGTCTCCATGGAAAAGGGAGAAAACACAACTTTTCGAAAACACACCAACTCAGGCTCTGTGGAAACTGGAGAAAACACAATTTTACAAAAATGCTCCAAATCGTTCTCTGTGGAAACGAGAGGAAACAACTTTTCGAAAATGCTCCGTCTCGGTCTTCGTGGAAATCGGAGAAAACTTTTCAAATGCTCCGTATTGTTCTTCAGTGCGCATTTGTCTGTGGTTTCATTACAAAATGTTAAGCATGCTAACTGTATTTTCAGAGTTTCTGCTGTTTCCATAGAAACAAACATCGTTTTCAAAATGTCTAACTCAAATTGACCTTTTTTTTTAAACAATAAAAGGAAAAACCACAACGTGTTTTCACTTAAAAGGTTGTGTAAACAACTTTCCTTGCTTGAATTCATCTCAATTGCACTTCAGTTGGGATACTTCTACGCATTTTTACAAAATAAAAAAGTATTTTATCCTACACCTAATTTCAGAGAGAAATATTACAACAAATATAACTGAGCGTGTGATTGTCTTCACCTGGGGACAGCGGTGGATATTCAGGTGGATATTCAGGGGTTGAGTTGCGTTTCTTCTTGTTGGTCCGTCTGTGAGCTTATAAGGATGATTTGTATAGCTGATTTAGAGACGCCAGTTAACATGACAGTGGATGGAAAGAAGCACCAACCGAAACACCTCACAGGCATCAACCTTGAACCGGGGATCTTCTTCATGTGAGGTGAGTGCCAACCACTGCTTTAAGTAAACTTTACTGAATCAAATTGTACACTAATGTATGGTAGGAGATTTCCTCCTGAATGAGTTCAACTATCCAAAAAATCGTTGACGTTCAGATCTACAAAGACTAATCCATTTTTATATTTGTCCACTGAAAACAATTTTTGATGCTCGTAAAAGTTCCTGGTTCTTTGAAAAGATTCAGAAAGAAAAGAAAAACACATTTCAACAAATGATTTCTCTACTTACGGGAATTCACCACCAAAGATCCTCATGTCTTTTATTGTCTTCTCTCCACTGAACAGTAATGTTTACAGAGAAAAACTGTTTCATAATGTACAATATTAGTCCATATCTTATGCAATACCTCCACTTGCCAGATGTTTATATGAATATTCTTACTGGTATTGCTTTTAGACGGAACTATTATCATGTGCAATATTTTTTATATATTTTCCTGTTAATTACTTGACTGTTAAATCCCTCCAATGCCATTTTTTTTTTGCACATATTTATTCATTTTGCACACTTACTTTTACATTCGTCAAAGGTTTATTGTCTATTCTTAAAATGTTTTATAGTAGAGTGTTTTTCTTTTTCTGTATAGAGTTTATTGTGTTTTTTGGTTCATGTTAATACCTTTTTCACTAATATAACAAGTAAATTTCCCCTTTGTGGGATGAATAAAGTAAAATCTAAACTGAACCTTCAATCAAATAAAGAAGGAAATAAATGGAAGGACGGCGTCGTTTCATCTTCCAGAAAAAAAGAAGCTTTTGTTTGAACTTTATTAACGCCTGTTTACACATCAATGAAGTGAAAATGCAAAACTCTCACTGCATTTTGAGTTACATTGACAACAGCAGTGCTCAAAGTCACTGAAACTGTAACATTTTGAAAATGGCTCACAAGGTGAAACTTTTTGAAAATGCTCCAAATCTGTCTCCAAGGAAAATGTGGAAAAGGCAACCTTCCAAAAACCTTTGACAGTTGAAATGCCACTACAGCGCACGCGCATTACAGAGTAACGAGTAGTTGTGCACATGCTCAGTAGAGACAATCAGAACAAAGTTTCCTCGGTGGTGTCATGACTCCCAGTACATATTCTCCTGGGACTTGGTACTTTTATTTTGACAGTCACCATAACAATCCAACTTGGTGGTCTGTCCACTAGAATGTCTGTGTTCTCTCATTGTTGATGTTTAGAGTTCATTGTTTTCTGCTGCATGTGTGTGTGGTTTCATTACAGAAACTGCCAACAGCACCAACTAGTGGCCCAACATGATAACTACATCCTTTTCAGTGTTTCTGCTGGTGGCGTGTAAACTTTTCTGAAACGAAAAGCCAAACATGATGTTTTTACTTGAAACTTTAGTTCTAAAGCCTCGATTGAAAAAAACAAACTGGATCAATTCCGACCATAAAAACATAAACACGTGACTGAATAGAAACATATTGATAAGAATATGTTTTGGATCTATAAATTTCTTTGAAGTCTCAGTTTGATGAAAGAAGTTTTAACAGTGATGGTGCTAATAAAAATGATGATGATGATGGTTAAGAAGTCTCCTTCAGAAGTTGCTCGTGGCATGCATGTTGTGGTTGACAGTTTCGGGGGGGTTGCATCTCCCCGTCATCCCCGCCGTGGACGCCCCGCGGCCCGCGCTGCCGGAAAACATGGCCGCCAGCTGCAGGCGCACCTCCCGCTGCCAGAAGGCGTAGACCAGGGGGTTGATGAGTGAGTTGGACAAGCCCAGCAGGAAGAGGGAGCTCTCCAGCTCCTCCTTCAGTCCGCAGCCCTCACACAGGATGTGCACGATGCACACCACGAAGAAGGGGCACCACAGGAGGATGAAGCAGCCCACCAGCACCCCCACCGTCCTCAACGCCTTCACGTGGCTCCAGTAGAAGCTCCTGGCCTGATGGTGGCAGTGCTGCGAGCCGGGCCGCTCGGCCGCCCTGAAGCTCGCCTGTCGGACTCTGAAGATCTGCTTCTGGTGGCTGCAGGCGATCTTCAGGATGTCCAGGTAGATGTAGACGAAGAGGCAGAGCACGGGGAAGTAGCAGGAGCTGCACAGAGTGATGATTCCCACCTCGTCGATGACGGAGAAGAAGGTGCAGTAGCCGTCGTAATGTCGTTTGGACTGCAGCTGCTTGACCATGACTGAGGAGACGAGAGGAAGGTCAAAACCAGAGGAGACTCAATTTAAAGCACTAATAGTTTGTCTTAAGGCTCGAGAAGAAAACTTCGGATCAGGACTTCACAGGTTCGAATCCCACAGTGGATTTTCATCACCTCCATAGGTAACTGAACATGACCTTTGACCCCCAGCAGCTACAAGGAGCGGCTTCATGTGGCTGCATCCCGGGAATAGGATGGATAAATATGGATTTATAAAGTATGATTAGTTGCGCTTTTAGTTTAATAACAAACACAAAGCAGAAAGAAGAAAAACCAAGTTGTATATACATTCATATTTATAAATAATAGCAACAAAAAACATTTAAATGAAATACACTGTTAATAAAAACAAAAGTTCATGATGATGTTAAAAGTATAAAACACAAATAAGAATAGTTTTAAGATTTTCTTGAAGTACAAACTCCTAAAGACGAAACAGAAAATGACTTTTATAATATAATACAATCAGAAAAATACAGCTGTCATTCATGATAATGACAATAATAAATGAGAAAAAAAGTCAATTTTAATTGAAAGAATTCTGATAAAAAAAAGACGATATTAATAATACATTATATTTATAAAGCACTTTTCATTTAAAAAAAAAAATCTCACATTTGGTACACTCACACAGTAAAAATGAAACAACACAAAAAAATGTTAAAAGCCTCGTTTAAAAAAACAATGACATGAAAATTTTCCTTTATAAAGTGTCTAATACTTGGGAGTTAATGAAAATAAATTAAGAATAGAAAGAGTTTATTAATCCCAGAGTTGAATTCTTTCATTTCTTTTCTGGTTTTCATGTATGGCTGTAATTTTCTACCTTTCAGAAAGTAGCCGCTTATGAGGCTCCAACAAAATGGAAAACGTTGGTAGATATAAGCTGCACTTTCTACACACTTAATGATTTTTATAGAAATTAGTTACTTTTGTAACTGAGATTAATGTTGTTTATGTGACCAAAAGCGTTTTTCGACAGTGCAGGTAAACGTCTTTAACTTCCATATTGAGGCGTTTAGTTTAGAAAACAGCCTCTTGGAGTGTTGATGAGTCTCACCTGGTGAGAATCCCAGCGTGACGGCGCTGATCCACAGAACCAGCAGTGCCGCGGACGCTCTGCTCTTCCTCGACAGCAGCGAGTACCTCAGAGGCATCTTGATGGCGGCGTAGCGGTCCAGCGAGATGAGCAGCATGGACAGGATGGACGCCGTGCAGGGCGACATCATGAAGGCCATCCGCAACAAGCAGCGGCTCTTGGCCCTCGCTGCCGGCGGGGTGCTGTTGGTGTGGAGGTCCAGCTGGTTCTGGTTCTGGCTGTTGCTGTTGAAGTCCTCCGTGGCCAGGCCGGTGACGGACACCCCCACCAGAGTGTCGGCCAGCGCCAGGTTGAGCACGAAGCACCAGCTCTGGCTGCTCCTCTTCAGGAGGAGCCTCATCAGAGCCGTGGCCACCAGCAGGTTGGTGGAGATGATGAGGCAGGAGGCGATGCTCAGGGCCACGCCCATCACCTGAGGCCGGGGGTCACTGTGGGTGGTGGGCGTCAGGGGGGGCTCCATGCCGTCCACACCGATGCTCACAGGAGGCTCAGTGCCCATCGGTCCCATTAAATATGAGTTTCTTAAGGAGTTTGGGTAAACTTCACACATGAGCTGATATTGTCCTGATGGGAATCTGAATCCATCATAACACAGATCTCCAGGAAGCATCAGAAAGTCTCCAAACAGCCAACATGGCACAGACCCCAAGCTGACGTCAGAACGTCTCCATCATGGACGTGGTGACGTGGATCCAGAGTCGTGATGTTTTCCAACCCGATGAAGTCCAGAAATCTTCGTCAAACTTCAGACTGAGCTGCTCACTCATCTGTGTCTGGAGAAACTCTGCAGGAGGAGAGAAACACTCAGAGGATTATCAGCAGGTCGGTCTCAACTCCTCCTCCTGCTCACACACACACACACACACACACACACACACACACACACACACACACACGAATGCATGCACGCACAAAGCCACACAGATATGGACACAGACACACAGACATGAGCACACACACAGATACACATGAACGTCCTCACACACTAGAATGTACACACACACGCACATCCAGATACACACACCCTCTGAAACAATATTCCTGAATACAAAAGCAGTTTATCCTGCGCTGTGATGGACTGCCACCTGTCCAGGTGTACCTGTCCTCACCTGTCCTCGCCCTGTTCTCACCTGTCCAGGTGTATCCATCCATACCTGTCCCCACCTGTCCAGGTGTACCTGTCCTCACTTGTTCAGGTGTACCTGTCCATACCGGTCCTCACCGTGTCTCACCTGTCCAGGTGTATCCGTCCATTCCTGTCCTCGCCCGTGTACCTGTCCTCCCCCGTCCAGGTGTACCTGTCCTCGCCCGTTTACCTGTCCTCACCCATCCAGGTGTACTTGTCCTCACTCTGTTCTTACCCGTCCAGGTATACCTACGCTTGCCCATAGTGAGCTGGGATTGGCTCCGGCGCCACACACCTCTGTCCAGGGTAAAGCGATGAGGAGATGAATGGAAAAAGACAATATTTACAAGACATGACTCATAAACTGGAATTTCATTTAGGAGAAACTAAAACAGCTCCCAGTGAGTCTATACAGTGAAAACAATTAATGAACTGAATCAAATCGTATTTCAAGTTAAAATACTTTTTGAAAAAGAGAAACGGATGGATTAAAGTTACTATTTACATTTACATCATTAACATGACGGGCAGGTGCAAAATAGACACTTCAGAGGAAAACATGCAAACTCATCAAGAAAGGAATCCAGGCTCTACCTGGACTCGAACCAGGTTCCTTGGCACTGTGAGGTGAGAGTGTGAACCACTACGACTCCCGTGTAGCCAAAAATGACCAAAATGGTTATTTCTCTTCAGGAAACGGCTGGAAAAAAGATATTCTGATATTTTTGAGGTTTGAACTGATGTGACGTTTCCACAGATAGAATTGTCGATCTTCAATACGTCAGTTTCATTCAGTACAATAAAAGTGCATCCCAGAGCTGAATGGGCTGAGTTAAAGTCTAATCCCGGTGCCCGCCGTCCTGTTTTGACTCCAACAGGAGAGACATCTGGCACCATGGGCCCATTTTCCACTAGAGTTCACACACAAATAGACTAATGACGCTTTCTCTGTGCACACACTCCAGACATGATGTGGCATCGCGGCGGCTTCTCAAACCCGCCATGAGCAGAAATAAAATGATTCCCATCAAACTGAAGCTGGGTAATGATTAGCTGATCCGCTGATTCTCAGAATGGATTCGGTAATGAACATGTTTGATGGTGAATCATAGAAATTCAGGTTTTATTTGAAGCTCATTTCCGGCTGAAACAGATGTCAGGGTGTGTTTACTGTTCAGCAGTGATGGAAAAAGAATCACATTAACCCTTTATGGGGCTCAAACTTTGTAAAAAATAAACTTTGATCATTTGAACTTGATTAATAAAGCGAGTTCAAGCTCCTTGAAGATGCTTTTATTTGTATAAAAAATGGTGAACTGTTCAATCACACATTTCACATCTTAAAATCTCAAACTTTGTCTTTAACTAGAAATAATCTATCAAGACATTTATGTAGAAGGGTAAACAATCCTGTCCATAACATTAAAATGTGTTTATTTTTGGCTATGAACGGCAATCAGCTGCACTGACTGGAAAAAATCAATGTTTTGCACAGAGAAAGAGACTAAAATACAAAAGTCTGTGTCTTAGTCGACAGCAAAAGGTTTCATACATTTTTGTTTGTTCGGCAGTTGATGGTGAATTCATACAGCAGAAAATGTGGGAAGTTAATATGTGGGGAAAGTCCCAAAAGTAATTTTGGTGAACTGATTTCATTCATATTTATCAGTCAGGTTCCACTTCGCTCATGGTTCTGATGTTTCAGTTGCTGGTCTTCACCTCCGTCACGTCGGCAGCGAGTCGATTCATTACAGTCCGTTTGTTTGTTGCTTTCAGTCTCCAGCCTCTTTATTTCTCTTTCTGTCCTCTCACCTCCAATCAGAACAGCAGAAAGCCTCCACCCTGAGCCTGGTTCTGCAGGTTTCTTCCGTCTCCTTTAATGCTCGGGTGGAATTGTTGGTTTTTCTCTGTTAAAGTGCTTTGAAATGAATAATGTAACTGAATGGAAATTAAATAAATATCTTCTGTCGCATTGTTTGGAGTTTTATTTTTACTTGCTATATGCAGAGAACCTGGATGCTCAGCACTGCCCCCTGCAGTGAGGCAGAGATACTGACAACTGTTGGTTTGATGTCAAATCAGAAACTCAATATCTGACATACATGAAATAAATTACAAAATCTTCCCAATAGTTTATTTTCATAAGTAAAGTGTCTGCAAATACTCCATTGCAGATAAATACTGAATCTTTTTGTTCCTTAGTGTCACTGGAGACTCTGAATCGCCTGTAAGTTTGAATCAAAGTGTGGATCAGAACCTTAACCTAACCCAGCATCCCTGAACAGGATGAAGTGGCATAAAAGATGGATGGATAGTTTATCTTCAGGCCACATGGAGACCTGGATGTGACCGCCTCCCCGGGTGAACCTATACCGGGGATACTATTCAGGTGAAACACCAGTGGATTGTGGGAGAAGGTTTTGTTGTCCCAGTTTGACCGTCACATGACATCAAGCCCCGATTCATCAGATTCACCAGTGTGTCCAACCCCTATCCCTCCATCCTTCCCTCCATCCCTCTCTCATGACAAACCAAAACAGCCCCCCCCCCCCCCCCCCCCCCCCCCCCCCCCCCACACACACACACACACACACAATGTACGGCCCTGATCCCCCCTGCTAGACCTTTCAGGACCTTTCAAAAACAAAAGTCTGAGTCAGCAGTTCTCGTGCCCAGCGAGCCGGCTGCACCCGGGCAGCCTGGATTCTGTTTACCAACCTGTGTGGGGAAGTCTTGTGACCCCGTCCGGGCCGTGGGGTGCAGTTCGAAGGATCTTTTACTCTTTAAAAGCAGAGCGAGGAGTCCATCGGGGTTTGGAAGACGCTCTTCTGGAGACGACTGAGACAGGTGATGCTGGTTCAGGAGGAGCAGGGATGACTCTCTGAACCGCAGGAAACACTCAGAATAGCACTCGTTTAAAAAGTTAGGACTTTTTGAGTTGCATTTTTAAGCTCTGTATGAGGAGGCTGGACAGATTTTCTCCCAGTCTTTTACATAAAAACGACATATCTGAGAAGTACAAAACTCATTTGTTGGGTTTGTCTTCTAGGAAAGTGTCACTGTGGAGTCGTGGTTATCGTTCTCAAGTTACTGTGAAAATGCTCTTGTTCGAGTCCGGGTGAACTTCTGAGTAGAGTTTGTATGTTCTTCCTCTGTGTGTTTCACAGGGAAAAGACGACAAAAGTATGATAGTTGAAAGGAGCTCTACTAAAACCAGTTAAAATATAACAACACAATAAAGGAGGGAATCACAAATGCATGTTTTTATATAAGTGCGATAATATATCGATTTGAAATTCGGCCAATATACTAAAGATTTTGAGTTTCTTCTGTGGACGTAAACTGTTACAGCTGAAGTCTTTGTGTCGCACTTTCAAGCTCTGATCTTTTCTTTGTTCATGTAGTGATATTAGTGGTATTATAGTCTGTCTCGGGTGTTTCACTGGGCAATGACACTAACAACAGGTAGGAAAAAAGTCTCAGTGTAAAGAGGTAAAGACACAATAATAAAAAGTATGCTGGAAAATTATGTAAAAAAAAAAACAACTAGCATTTTGAAGTTAAACGTTACTTCTGTGATCAATAAGTACAAAAATGTCTTGATTTTAAGGAGGAAAGTCCCAATTTTTTTTTCTCTTATAGTAAATCTCAATAAACTCCAGATAAAAATAAATTGTGTTTTTCGTGAAAAATATCTTGTTATGAGAAAACAAGAGCAAGACCTTAACAATGTGTCCACTCTCAAATATTACACAGACTGCAATAATTGAATCCACCAAAGCAGAGAAGACTCAGCAGATATATCATTGATGTAAAACACACACTCAAATCTGCTGTTCAGCCCACAAACGCATGTTCCAGGTTTATAATCAAGGCGCGTTGTTGAAATAATCTAACAAATACACATTTTCTGTGTAATTAACTGGATATCGTGTTGACTTTTGCAGTGTAGACGCAGAAGGATATGGTGGGATTTGAATTGTTAGATATGACAGATTTGCATGAAAAAAGTGTTTTCTTATATGATGAGCCAAAAAAAGTTGTCATTATTTGAATATGCAGAATCTTAAAGTTAGACGTCATCAAGTCTTAGTGTGTTTCTACAGAAGCATATTGCATTCACATGAAAATATAAAAATTGACTCTGCTTTTTTCTGAATTAACGAGATATTATTAAAAAGAAATTACTCTTTTTTTGAGATAATTGTTTTATCTCTCTCATAATTCTGAGATAATAACCTCATGAATTCAGAAAAAAACTGATTTGACTTTTTTATTGTTTTTCATGTGAATGCACTTGCATGGGGTTTCATCCTATTTGGTGATTCTGACTGAAAAAGTAAACATTGAGTAAGATTTTGAGATTTTGCTGTTGTCTAGCTCCTCCTGTGGCGTTTGTGTGAAACACCAAAGTTCATCCAGACGTCTTTCTGCATTCTATCACAGTCAGACTTTTGCCTTTGTGTTTGAAATGTGTTGCTGGCTGACTGAACCCTGCTGGTGTGTCTTCCATCAGACTGAAGATGTCTTTAAAGAGACGGCTGCTGTCCATGCTGTTGTGCTGTGTTTACTGCGTGGCCTCGCTCTTCTGCCTCCATCCCAACCGCAACAACTGCTTCTCTTCGGGCAGCCGGTGAGTCTCATCCGCTTTCCTCATCCTCATTCACAGATTTACATTTTCTTCTTACTCTCTCCTGTTCTTCTCTCAGGAATTTGGCTTCAGTTGCCCAGCAGCTTTACCAGGGTGTGGCCCGGCTGCTGCGCACCACGCTGTGAAGCCGCAAAGCTTCGTCCTTCCGCCATCAAACATGCCCCGTGATGAAAAAGGAGGGGAAACAGATGGAGGTCAACACCCCCACTCCATTCTTGGACTGTAGAGTTTCCATCAAGTGCATCTTTTCTGGCTTCTGACTGTCACTTCTGCTACTTTACCATTCATTTTTTTAGATGTAGAGGTTCTTAAAATATCTATTTTTCTACTGAAAAAGGTTAAAACTGTTTACACTTGCTGTGTGAGATTAGAATTGAGCTGGACTGTCCAGAATAATTGATTAATCAGAGAGGTTGAAGTATCTCTGTGGTTGTTGTTGTTGTTGTTGTGTGAAGATACAGGCAGAAAAAAAACTTCCCTGCCCCCACCTATAATCAGAGTTGTAATTCTGTAAATGTTTGTGTTCAATAAGCTCAAAAATCAAGAAACCAACAGGCTCGTGTTAATTCTCATGAAAAGACGTAAGATGAATAGAAACGGTTCAGAAAGGAGGAAGATTCTCATTGAATAAAGACGTGGAAACGGTGAGAGAGGCTGAGACAGGACATGTGCTGAGGACAGATGTTGCACAAAGTGGACGGAGGACGTTGAAGATGGAGGAGAGGAAGATCCGATAGAAGATGGAAAGATGCAGTGAAAGAAGACATGGAGATGGTCGATAGAAGAGAGGACGAGGTGGAGGCATTTAATTTTCTGTGCTGTTCTACTTGTTGTGGTGAATATTTGACTTTATTGCACTTTTGTATTACGAGTGAACATGTAACTCAGAAAATGTAATAGTTCACAATAAAACTTAAAAATTAGTACTTCTAAACACAGTGTGATTCTATCTATCTATCTATCTATCTATCTATCTATCTATCTATCTATCTATCTATCTATCTGACTAAATTGATTTACAAGAAACATATTTTTGTTTAGTTTTATTCTGAAAACTGAACTGTTTGAAAACGCTCCGAGTCCCCCTCTGTGGAAATGGCTGGAAAACATGATTTTAATGAAAAGCTCTGGATTTGTCGACATGGAAAAGGGGGAAATGCAACTTTAAAAGAAAAAAAAATGCTGCTACTGCGCATGAGTACCACAGCAGCAGTAAATAGTTGTTCTGCACATGCTCAGTAGATGGACAGTAACAAACATGGTGGCCTCTAGAGTGTCATGACCATAGACATATGTGTTTATGTCTATGGTCATGACTCCCGGTCCATATTGTCCTGGACTAAGTAGTTTTATTTTGACAGTCACCGTAATAACAATTCAACTGTCCACTAGAATGCCTGTGTTCTCCCAAACAATCCATTTTCCCTTGAAACGTCATGTAAACTGGGACTTAAGTTAATAACCAAGGTATCGTCCGTTCAAAGAGAACGCATTTCTATGAGTGAATGTATTTTATATATTTTGAAAGACTATTTCATACAGTATTTATGTACTGCTACCAGGCCACACTTTTTAAAAAGTCGTATTAAATCTTGATCACCACTCCCACTTCCGGTTCAGGTTTTACTTTGACAGTTCTTCTTCTGGTGTCTATGTGCTACTTGACGTTAGCTACAGTAAGGAGCTAACAGAAGTTTCCCTCCTGCTGTTTATTAGTGACGAGTCATGGCAAACTGAGTCCAATAGCAGGTCGCGGATTATCATCACACCACAGCGACGCCGCGTTTCGGCCGCATGTAACGGTAACTAGTTATAGACCGTTAACCTTTGTAAACCAGCTGGTAATTACCGTAAGTGTTAGCCGTTAGCTTAGCGGGAGCCATCTCCGTTATCAAACTGACCTGAACTAACTCACATCACGCGCACACATCAGTATAGGATACATGTATTACTGTATTAAAACTGTGTTAAAGCCGTTTTGGTGAATGTTGTAAGTTATAAATAACTCAATTTCTGTCTCGTGACACTGTTGCTGTCATTGAACTATCATCAATGTGGCGTCCCACCTTCTTCGCGTCAGCCAATCAGATCACCGGAGAATTGTGATTGACGGTGACGGGTAGCCAATGGGAGCAGAGGCAGACAGCCGCTCTGTCCGCCGTGTCTCTTCCGGCGCAGTCGTCTAGATGCTGATGCTGAGCAGCCTCTGATCTGTAGCATCTCTGACCGCCTCGATGCTTGTTGACATGTTGTTTTGCCTGAAGCTGCAGCATTGCGTTGACCTCTGTGTGGGCGGCCTGCTCTTGATTCTAGCGGGGCTGCAGCAGGTGGAAGCAGCCGCCGCCGCCTCGGAGATGGTCAACCTGAACTGGAAGCCGTTCATCTACGGTGGGATGGCCTCGATTGTCGCAGAATTCGGTACGTGATGCACCGCAGCGGCTTGCTTGGAGCTCCCTGCTTTATGCAGACACTGCTGTTGAAATCTGCAGCCGTAGAGAAACGATGCCTGAAGAAGCAGCTGCCGTGCCGGAAGCGTTAGAGGCTGGATGCAGCTCAGCTGCAGGTGCGGATCAGATGCATCAAAATGCAAATGCAGACGTGCATTATTCTCAGAGTTAAATCCAGACAGAACCACAACAGCTGATAAACAGGTGAATTAAGAAGAGAAATGCGGATAGATGAATAAATAAGATGATGGAAATATACATATATATATATTTATTTATTTTTTTTAGCAGAGAGATATCCTCCAGGTATTACATATACTTGTGGTGGATGATAAAGAATATGTGCCTACATGAATCCCAGCACCTCATCTTCTCGAAAACTTAACCCTCACACAAGCCTTGATAGCTATTTTATTTGCTTAAATTGTTAGATACTAGAATCTTTTTGGATCTATATACTGTATGACAATGGGGGGGGGGGGGGGGGGGGGGTCCAGTTTAAATGTTATTACATGTATGAGTAATTTACTTTAAAAGTATTGCTTATTCCCCCTCTACACCTCTGCTGTAGGTCATGTGCTCCATGGGAAACAATATTTGGGCAAAATTTTCATACAAAATGAGCTTCACTTGACTAATTCTTGTGTTTCTTGCACCCGAGTTCAATTTCTATTGCATCGATACTGTAAACACTTTCTGCTTTTATAATGAATGCTATGTTCTACAACTTGCATAACTTCCAAAACAAAGCTGTAGGCTGAGCTAAAAACATTTATGATATTATGCTGTCATTTTTAACCAACAGGAGTTTATCAAACCATTCAAAATGTACCATAAAGCCAAATACCTACACTGTAAACACCAAATATCTGTTGGAAGCAAACCGGAATCTCCTGGTCTCGACTGGAACTGGACCAGCGCTAGTCTGGAGACCTTTTAAGGAGCGGGTCTCTGCCTGTTTGCTTGTTGTGAGCCGGGGTTTGGATGGCAATCATAACACTGACTAAAAATAAACTGCGCTAAGTTGGCAATTGCAAGAGACTTGACAAATATGATCCTGCAAATGAAATGTGTTTTCAACCCAGCACATCTCATTTGGTTGACACTTTGAGTTTGAGCGTTACAAACATCAGTTTCCTCAGACAGGACGAGGAAACAGGATTGAAGATGTAAGATGTTGGGTTTCATGGGTTTTTTTTTTCTCAAGATGATGTTTTAAATGTGTTCTGTGTAATTACAGGATTTACTTACAACCTCAGGGGTCGCAAACACATTTTGATACTGGAGCCACAAACAATCTAATTTCGTCTTGAGTGGGACGGAACAGTAAATTAGAGCCATAATAACCTTTAAATTTAAACTTTAATGTTTTTTCTTTGTTGTGGTACAAAAAGTACTTGATGGAAATGTCTGTATTTTCACAAAAACAATTACTAAGTAAAATGACTACAATCTCAACATTGAAGCTCATTTGAATTTCTGGTGCAAAATACAGTGAAATGCAAAAAAATATATATAAAAAAACGGACCCTGATTATATAGCTTTGAGGCGAATGCTTGTATCTGCTACTCTTAAGACACTTGTGAAAATAATTGTGTTTTCTTTGAAATTTTAACAATTTCCTTTGTCTTTGTCGGACCGGATTGGAGCATCTTGCCAGCCAGTTTTGGCCTTATGTTTGACACCAATGCCCTCTGAAGAGTTGCAACCAGTACAAATATTAAAAATTGAACATACATTAATGTACATACATGTGTCTTCACAATATCTTGTCAACAGTCCTCTTGATTGCAGTGAATCTAATACATTTCATTCATGAATGATTTTGCACCTCAGGCACGTTTCCCATTGATCTGACGAAGACCCGGCTGCAGGTGCAGGGTCAGTCCCAGTACACGGAGGTGCGCTACAGAGGCATGTTCCACGCCCTGTTCAGGATCGGCAAGGAGGAGGGCATCCGGGCGCTCTACTCTGGGTACGGACAAGCACACTGCAACGTGTTTCTGAAGGTTAAACCAAGTAGGATCTCTTTCAAGAGCCACACTCACTTCAGGTGTTGTTGACTCTTTTGCTCTTGTTGGCGCTTGAATCAGTTTATCAAGCGACTTCTCAGAGTGCAGTGTTGTATAATTCAGGTCTTACACAGGTTCCTTGCGTTTTCCCTTCGATGTCTCTCTTAAATAAATCTGCTGGAAACAGCCTGTGATCCCTATAATGTGTTTTAAAGAGCTTTACGCATGGAGGGGATGCACTTTTAAACTGTAATGTATCCTAATCCAACCCATAAAAGCTGTGAAATTTAGAGAGACGTCCTGGGATGTTTATATGTAATTATATGTAACAACAAATGAGTGATTCGATTTTACTCTCTCAGTTCAACATTCAACGTTCAAGTCCGTGAAACTTCATATTATTGATACGAATGGACTTTTTAAGTCAGTGAAACGTGCGATCATACTGCAGGCGACATGTTATTTACAAGCTGTTCTCTGGCTTTAAAATGCTGCATTTCAGAATATCTAGATCGCAGCGACAAAGGAGCCCTGTGGAAGGAGCACAATCAACGATAGCTTTCAGAAGATAAAATATTCCTTTATGTGTCCCACAATGGGCAAATTTGCATTGATACAGCAGCAATTGGACAATAGAAGAGTAGCAAAAGAGAAGAATACAAACAATAAATCATGAGTATGTAAAACAGTAACAACATCAATAATAGTAAAAATATATAATAAAGTCAATGATAGTCACATATTTACATTCTTACAAGAGTAATCTTTCAATGTAATCGATCAAAAACATAATGGGGCCGATACATGAACTGACTCCTCCTCTCTTCGCAGGATCTCTCCGGCTCTTTTGAGACAAGCGTCTTACGGGACAATCAAGATAGGAACTTACAACTCGCTGAAGAGGCTGTTTGTTAGTCATCCAGAAGGTAGGTGTTTCCACAGAGGCCTTTAAGAGCTTTTCTTCTGCTCCTCTGCCGCCTCCTTTAAGGTATTGCATCATAATGCTCTCCTAGGAAAAAGACAGGCTTTTTTAAGTTAGATTGTAAAGTTAAAAGCAGTAAACTAATGTGACTATAGCTTTCCGACGTTTACATTAATATGATCAATAATCAGTGCTGTTTTTAGGACATTGCTCTGTGGATGTGATGAATCTTTACTCAAGCTTAAAGGTTTTTATATTTTCATTCAGCACTTGACTGTTGTTTTCTTTTCTTTTCTTTTACTTGAACTGAGCACCTGACAAGTCAGTCATGCTTCAGCTTTGTGATGTGCTGCTGGTTTAATTACACACAATGTCAAGTCCTTTATTAGGCACAAACAACAGTTATACATATATAATGTGCGCTGAAATGTTTTAAGTACCTGTTCCGCACCAAAACAACAGATTTGTATAACTGTCATTGAGAGTAAATTAGGCCATTTTGTCATATTCTACATTTTTTTTTATACTTATTATAATTTGATTTCAAACAGAAATCAAAGAAAATATTGATTTTTAATTTGTTTTTATTTTAAACGAATTTCTTAAGAGTGGCGACACAACACAACACTGAGACCCAAGCTGAGATATTGGTGACGCTGCCATGAAAGCTGACAAACTAGGTTTATCCTCAAAGTCTTTCTGTCGGGGTGAGTTTTTAAAAACATCCATAACGCGACAGCTGCAGAAGTTCTGGGGAAATTTCATTGTATTGTAAACCAGAAAGTTTCATCGAAATTGACATTGCGTTCAGATTTCATTGTCATTTTCAGTTGTAATTGTTTGTGTTTTGTGAAATTATAGACATTTTTATCTCTTATACTCCACAACACTGAAATACTTTTAAGTTTGTTTAGATTGTTATGACACAGTTTTACCAGTTTGAACCACTCGTGGTCAAATTTGGTCGCATGTGAACTAAAAAGTGTTCAACACCGCTGACTTAGACTCGCTATTTTGTTGTTGTTCTTCTTCTTCTTCTGTTTGCAAGAAGAAAACTCAGGTTATGTTTAACTCAAGCGACACGTCAGGAGGTGAAAGTAGACAACGTGGTTCTCCAAACAGTGGACAATTGTGTCGACCTCGGTCGAGAACTCAAGATGCCGAGACACTGAACAAACAAACAAAGTAACATCGCCGCGGGATGGACTTCATTTGGCCAAATGAAGGACATCTTCAAAAAAAACCAAACTACCACTGGGTCTCAGAAGAAAAGCTTTCGATGCTTGAATAATATTTGGCTCTGAAGCTTGGAACCTAACAAAAGCCTTGCATCAGAAACTCCAGGCAACTTAAGGTTCCATTGAAAGACAAATCCAAAGTGAAAGACGTCAGTGTATGGAAAGGACGGCTCGAGACGGAGAAACATGGACACATCTGGAGAAGACCTCCATCCAGCAGTGGAATATCTAAAGGCTGATAATGAATGAATGATTTATGACTAATCACAACCAATCACACACACTCCTGGTGAGCTTCCTCAGTCGTGTGCCAGGTAGCATCACAAAAAGCAGTTAATGCAGTGTGTTGCTTTAAAGTGATTCAGAGGAAGAGGAGTTGTGTGTGGGAATCAATAAAATATGATCAGAGTGGCTCGCTGCTCCTTCTTCTTTGTTTTTGCAACGGCAGTCAGACTCAATACGGAAAATAACGTTCAGTCGATGCTCAAACATGCAGAGATGTGCGACCATTTGCTCCAGTGCTGCTGCTGCTGCTGCTGCTGCTGAATCTGATCGACTCACGTCGGTCTTCATGTGTTCACCAGCCTGAACACAGAACCAGTGTGTGAACCTGCCGGCACTAATTTCCAACCTAAACAAGAAGCCGAGTGCTTCCAGGAAGCAGAGTAACAGTAGGAGGGGAGACCGGAGGAACGATGGAGGTGGAAGAACGAGCGATTCAGGCTACGTTTGCCCCACATGACACTGTCTGGTCATCGTATCCACACAGAGGGCAACGTCAAGACATTAAGGACCGGAAATGTGTGTAAAATTTAGACTGGCTGAAGGTGTCGCATGAAAGAAGGGGAAATTAAAATGTTTTCAGCATTTCGGCTCTGCACACCATCACATCTGAAATGAAACGACCCGTGTCGACACACAGCTTCACTTTACTGACGGTCCTGTTATTTGATCTTCAACGGTTTGTTAGTAGTTTCATCCAAAATGAAAATATAGTCACTCCACTGGAGAAATGCACAACCTCATTCAGTTCATCTGGACTTTAGGCTGAAGGACTTGAGCCTGGACTGAAGTGGGTCCTGTGTTCCTGTCCTTCATCGGTTCCGGAGTCTTCAGCAGACATTCTTCACGAATTAATGTATTTGTCCTGTTTCCACGGTAAAAACTGTCCAACTCAAACCAGCAAGTGTTTGCTTTTCCAAACTGCCTGCTCTGGTCCGTCCCGCTGTGCTGCTTCTGATACAGGCTTGGCTTTGTCCTGAGGGATCCCTCGCCCGTTTTCTCGCCCCCAAAAAATGAGCGGCACGAGGAGCCACACACTAACTGTTGGTCCGATTGATCCAGGACTCCTGTAACTATTGTTCCAAACTCAATCATTCATCTCTCTTTGTATCTCCTCCTTCTTACTCCATGGTAGACGGTAGATTTTCTCACCACTAAACAGATCCACCACTTGTTCTGCCTTGCTGCTTGCTAACAGTCGTTGCTGCTTCTTCGAAGGTAGCGTGTTGGATTCGATCGGAGTTTGACAAATTTAACTCCGTCCATGTCGAGCTTCAATACAGTTTTCTTGGGGGGGGGGGAAATACACATTTCTAATTATAATTAAACACAAAACAGTGCGTCTTGAATAGTTGATGCTTTCAGGTTGTCGAAGTATTTGACACAGAATATATTCCAGACGTATACAAATTGGATTCAGAAGTCGATCGTGGACGTTTGTCTTATTAGGTCACTTTAAAAACTCTGGCTGGGTTTTGTTTGGGTCAAAGTAAGAGCACTTCACTCACTCATTACTTATTTATCCTACCAAATCTGAATTATTTAAAGGGACAATGGTTATTGAGCAGCAGAGAAATGATATTGCCTCAGACTTTCCTCTTGCATTTGGGAAGATTCTGGCACTTTTAGAGCTTTTTAAAGTGTTTTTCATTTAATTCTATGCGAATAAGACTGAGAAAAAACCCCAATTATAATCCTACAGGCATAGTTATTCTTCGTAGAACCTGATGAAACAAAACTGTCGGTTTGTGTGGAATGACTCAATCACAATTACAATTAAGGAAATGGCCTTAATACTTTGCTATTAGCAGTATTTTAAAGTTTTGACTCAAACAAGATCAACTAGTTTATTAACAAGCAGAGCGAGCGTGTGACGATTTTAACATCTGTGAGAATAACAAATCTGTAGACGTCGATATAATAAAGTCCATCCTAACTTGAACAGCGGATTGATCCTCACGTTTGTGTTGATCTCCTTTTTTTTCTTTTTTGTCTCTTCGGCGACAGATGAGACCATGGTCATCAACGTCTTCTGTGGCGTCGTGTCGGGGGTCCTCTCCTCGTCTCTCGCCAACCCCACCGATGTCCTCAAGGTATCGACACGCGTTCAAGACAGGATTTCTGTGTGTCTGTGTCTCTGTCTCTGTGTCTCTGTGTCTCTGTGTGTGTTCTGAGGTTAAAGAGTGTGGAAATGTCTCTGAGCTTCACATCCATCTCGCTTCATACAAGTGGATTTTATCACGTTTTCTGTTGCAAAGTTTTCTTTGGCCTCAGTACAGAGTTACAAATCCACGTTTATCAAGGCAGATGTGATCAGGTTCCTGTAATCTGGTGTTTTTAATTTCTGCTCCACTTCAGTGGTACTTGTTGTCATGAAGGCAGTTTAGTTGAGGACACACAGGGTTGTTCAGCCTGCTAGTCAACGCTGAGGAAAACAAAAACCCATCTTACAGACCGGGGTCAAGAAAGCAGCGTTTCCTTGCAGGCACACACACACACACACACACACACACACACACACACACACACACACACACACACACACACCAGAGCAGCAGCTAGCAACCTTTATGACCATTAATGTGATTTTCCACCAAATCAAATTTACCCGGAGGCGCAAAACATGTTGTTTAGAAATTCTTTTAAGCATTGCTCCCCACAATAAGAACAAAGAGAAAGTTGAATATCAATAAAACAGAATAAAAATTGTATTGGTCTTTAATATTAATATGTACAGGCTTTACTTTGAGCAATATAAGCACGGAAAGAAAGAAATTAACAGAAAACAGCTAGAATTATCTACAAGGAAGCATTGTATAGTTTCTGCTGGTGAGAGTTGAGAGAGACGTTGTTCTGAAACTACTTGCACATAAATCTGTCAATAAATCTCATGACACACTCAAAAATACTGTGAAACATATACAAACTCATGAGTACGCACACGCAGATCTTCGAGTAACAAGTTCGGTGTTGAAGCAGCAGCCGGTCAGAGGTGTTTTGAAAGCAAAGGGCTGATGTGGTGAGTAACTGCTGTCTGGTCATCTGCTCTGTCTCCTCGCTGGGTTCAGATTCGGATGCAGGCTCAGGGAAGTCTCCTCCAGGGCAGCATGATGTCCAACTTCATCAACATCTACCAGACAGAGGGCACCAGAGGCCTGTGGAGGGTGAGTCCTGCAGCTTCCTGCATGGAAAAACATCTGCATGTATATGATTCACACATCATCTCAAGACATCCATCATGTCGTGTGTTTGACTCACTGTAATACTTGAAATTGAACTTTTTGAAATGTTTTTTTTTTTTCACAAAACTCATTGGATGCAATTCACAATACTGTGTTCATTTTATGATTTTCTTTTTTTAAACAAACTAATTTTCCAGACAAATTGTCTGAAATCTTTTTATTATTTCTGTTAAATCCAATACTTTATTTCCTCGAATTGTTTTCACTACTGAATCACATTAAACTTCTTTACATTCCTGAGGTAGGGACACTAACTGGCTGTAAGGCATGCTTACTCTTCTTTGTAAAGAATAACTTAAAATATCTTTTGTCTAAACAAAAATAAAATAAAGGAACTGAATTTTAAAACAAACCTCTCAGAAAATCATGTAACCAGAATTGTTGGTTCTGGTTCCGTTGCATCGTGTTGCTTGTACTGTTCATAGGACATCGCTCTCCTGTAGTTTTAGCAGATTGTTTTGGTTTTGTCCGTTAATTTCTCATTGTCCGACTTCGGACTGCCAAAATGCTGCCACACATCTGATTTGAAACTTCTGGGATCTTCCTGTGTTTTGAAATGGCTCGAGGCTACAAACATAACTTTTGCTGTCGTCTGCACCGATCGTCTTGCTGCTCTGTGTGTGACGGACGAGGTCGACGTGGAACGTTTATCAAGGAAGGGGAGCGTCTACAAAAAAACACGACAAAACTTGATCACCCAGTCTGCTGTTTTGTTTTGGTTTTTTTTATTCCAACAATTGAACTCGTCACAGTTTTATCGATTTACATCTCTGATAGATACTGGGATTAAATATGTCACTTATTTTATAAACTATTTCCAAATAGAAGCATCAGTCAGACGACTGCATTAACAGACTAAAGGAGCAAAACACATCTGTGTCGGCATCATTATGCTGTAACAGTGTTGCACTTTGAGAATCTAAACTTCGATCTGTATCGACACGAGATATTCGAACTGCCGAGGTGTCGCGCTCATCTTTCTCGCCTCTTCTTCCTCAGGGTGTCATCCCGACGGCGCAGCGTGCGGCCATCGTGGTCGGCGTGGAGCTTCCTGTCTATGACATCACCAAGAAACACCTCCTGCGCTCCGGCCTGATGGGCGACACCATTCTGACTCACTTCATGTCAGTCTCTTCTTCCTACGCAGTGTTTTTTCCCAGGTCCAGGCGACGTCGTGCATTAACTGTGTGTGCCTGCAGATCCAGTTTCACGTGCGGCCTGGCGGGGGCGCTGGCCTCCAACCCCGTCGACGTGGTCCGGACCCGGATGATGAACCAGCGGGTTTTATCCGGCGGCCCCATGTACAAAGGCACGCTGGACGGAGTGATGCAGACGTGGAGGAACGAGGGATTCTTCGCTCTGTATAAAGGATTCTGGCCCAACTGGCTGCGACTGGGACCCTGGAACATCATCGTATCCTTCAAAATACAAGCAAGTTTCACCTCCAGAGAGAGATTGTCTTTAGCCTTCGTTTCTAAGAGATGTATGTGTTCAGAATAGGAAACATTTTGGACGTCATGCTTCCATTCTTTAACGCACTCCTCAGTTCTTCATCACCTTCGAGCAGCTGAAGAAGTTTCCGTTTTAACGCCAGCGGAGGACGGTACTCCGGCGGTCGGCCAGACTGTGTCAGAGATAAGTGGGGTGTGAGCACAGCGCCACCTGGAGTCCATTCACACTCCCTTCCAATCAGTACCAGTGACTCCGTCACTCGCCCATTCGAATCTTCTTTTCATTTCTGTTGCCGGCTCCGCTCTCCGAAAGCCTCCAGGCTGCCGACGCCGGCGCCCCCCCCCCCCCCCCCTCTGTCACTCTCCCCCAGGCAGCTAAACGTGTGGTTGTAGCAGACGACTGAATGCTTTGTTCTTTTTCCATTATTTTTTTTTTTTTTACCTTATGAAAGAGCAGATGGCATTGAGAGGCATAACTCGGCATTCCCACACAAAATCTGGAATAAAAACATGGGAATTTTATTTATTATTGAGGTTATTGATAAGTTGAAGACTATAAATGTAAACAGATGTGCATGGCGAAGCAGGTGTGAGGGAAAAGAAAGGGGGGGGGGAAAGAAAAACTGTGCAAAAGTGGGAATCTGTTGGAAATATTAAAATGCTGCATGAAATATGCTCTACCTTTACTACTGAACTTTACTACTGAACGTTGAGTATTTGCATGGTTCTGTGGGACACAAGGCCAGCAGACTGTGAGAGAGAAGGAAGACAAGATAAAATAATAATAATTCAAATGAAAGAAAGAATAAAAGCTCCAGAGCCACTCAACACAACAAGGTTTTCAAGTGAAACGTGTTTTGGGAGTACGTTCACACGGCAGCAGTGCTGCGGCACTGAAAATGCTTTTGAAAACACTCCGTCTCTGTAGGAATGAGCAAAAGTGCAACTTTTTGGAAACAGAGGAAAGTGTCATTTTTCTGAGACGCTTCTACACGTCGTGCGCACCGCGGGCGTGGTAACTAGTCGTTCTGCACATGCTCAGTAGAGACAATCAGAACAAAGTTTCTTCCGTGGTTTCATGACTCCCACTCCATATTCTCCTGGGACTTGGTACTTTTATTTTGACAGTCACGGGAATCATTTTTGAAAGGAAACGCAAAAACAACGTGTCTTTACCTGATGCGTTGTCGCGTACATGGACTCTGAGACAGTAGCTCATGAGTACATGAACTGGAGGTGGTACCATCAACTCTCATGGTGTGAACTCTGCTGTGGGATTGAATTGGACCTGATTAGAATGATGGTGGCTGTTTATGAAGCAAAGAGATCGTCGGTCCTTCCCAGTGAATCCTGATTTGAATAAGTCGAACAAGTCCAGCTTAAACACTGGCTCGCTTCGATGTGTCGTCACTAAGGTTCAGCGTCGCAGCGCAAGGCATTATGGGCTTGATCCACTGACTATTGGACCATATTTCTAGTACATATAATCCAATCCGATCACTTTGGTTCATGTAAACGGGCCGTCTGAACGGATTCTACCAGGAAAGGCAGCTCCCGATGCTCGTTCAGTGAGAAGTCGCTCCGCACTCACTTCGGTCTGACTCCAAAAACTGTTTTATTTATTTGCTGTAAAAAAAACAAAAAGCAGCTTCCACAGATTTGCAGAGGAAAAAAATCAGACTTTACAGGAAATCTGAACCAAAGCCTTTTAAACACACTTGTTTTCTCTTATTTATTTCTATTGTGCTCAAGCTGTTGTTTTTTGAAGCAGCCTCCTCCACGATCACAGCGATTATTACTTGATGTGCTTTCCAATCGTTTCCTCTGTTCAGCCCCTGTCCACACCAGTATTAGGAGTTCTGAGTTACCAAACGGTCCCACATGTGTGTAAATTCCTGGACAGACAAAGGTGATGGACTTTTTGGCATCACCACATGTACATACAACAACTTTTTTTTTTAATGTTGTGTCTCTTCAGTTGTGCCAAAATGTGCTTTTCCTACTTTGGGTCACAAACTCTGGGTTCTTCTTCTTCTGGGTCGCAGTAGTAAATAACTAAACAGGGTTCAAACTAAACTTGAACTCGGTTGATTATTTAGTTGTTTTAACTTGAAGTGTAGCCTTGGTTTGTATGTATTGAAATATTTTTTTTATAATTTTTTTCCGCGACACAACACATGAAGGGTCGTAGTTTTATTTTTTTTCAGCTCGAACAAATAAACCGCTGAATTTTCAGCAAATGTAAACAAGATCTTCGATACAAAATCAAACCCTGAGATCGTCGTGATTTTAAAAAACAAACATTTCACATCCGTGAAACTGTTAAAAAAAAAAAAAAACTATTCTGTTTGCTCTCCATATTTAAGGAGTTATGTCAGTAAATAATGTTTCTATTTCTAAGCAGTGTTGGCACTGCTGGTTTTCAAAACAGCCCGTCTCGTAATGTCAATGCAGAGTAGAGGTCAGAGGTCAGGCTGAGCCGTGAGGCCCCAATCCCTCTGATCCAGCGTTCCCAGCTCCTCCAGCTGCTGCTGCTGAGTACTTTCCGGGTTCTCCAGCCGCTGGCGAAGCACCGACAGGTCCTTTGTGCTGGTAGACAACAGCTCCTCCGGCCCCAAGAAGGGGTTGTATGAGGAGGTCGGGGGGGCGGGACCTAAGCTGACCGGCCAGTAGAAGACGTTGAAACTCGTGCCGCTGCTGCAGCTCCTCCAACCGCCTCTTCAGCAGCGCTTGTTCTTGTGAGAACATTTTCTGGCTGCAGCAGCCTCCAGTTCCAGCTCCTCGATCTTTTCCTCCAGCAGCTGGATTTCACCCTGCTGCCGCTTCTCTTTGGTCTCAGTCAGTGTTTTTCTCTTCTTCTGAGCCGCTGCTGCCCTCTGCAGCTTCTCTTCAAGCAGACAGTTTGTCTGCTGCAGCTCGGCGTCATGCTCCTGCAGCTTGTGTTTCTCCTCCAGCCAGTCGACCCGACGCTCCTCCAACAGCCTCTGGGCCTCGTGCTGGCTCCTCTCCGCCTGAGCTCGGGCCGTCCTCAGAGCCTCCCTCACTCGGTCCAGCGCCTCCATCAGGCCGCTCTCGGAATGTGACAGCGTCGCCACCTGGACGCTGAGTTCCTGGTTCTGCAGCTGGAGGTCTGTGCTCTCTGCTTTTTGTCTTTCAAGCTGAGAGCTCTGCTGATGGAGTTTGTTTCTCAGGTGCTTCAGTTCTCTGCAGATGGATTTTTTCTGAGACGCACCTCCCACTCCTCCTCCTGCACATTATCTGAAGCGTGCTCCTGCACCCTCTGCTGTTCCAGTTTGGCAAGACGAGTCTCCAACTTCACCTTTTCTTCATGTCGAGCTGCAGTTTGTGCGGAGCGTGTCCTCCCGGGCGCTCTGCGCCTTCTTCACCAGCTCCTTCTCTTTTTCCACAAGAACTGCCTTGTGTCGTTCCAGAGTTGTTTTCAGTACCTCCGCATCGGCCTGCAGACCGTCGATGTGGTTCTGCAGTGTGACCCTCTCTCTCTCTCCAGCTCCTCTTTAGAGCGAGCACACTCCAGCTTCACGCTGGTGCTCTCCTGTTCGTGGAATAAACACTCGACCTGACGTGTGAGCGAGTTGACCTCCCGTTCAGCTTTGTGCAGTTTCCCGGTGAGCTGGCGGTTCTGCTCGCGGCTCAGGTGAAGCCCGCTCCCCACCCGCTCCAGCTCCTGTTGCAGCGACTGACGCGCCGCCTCCATCGTCTTCAGCATCGCCTGGGCCTCGCTCAGCTGTCTGGTCTGGATGCGCAGGTCGCTTTCGGCCTGCTGACCCAAGTTTTTCTTCTGTGCTCGCAGCTCCGCCACCTCCGCCTCCAGGCCCTTCACCCGCAGGTGGAGCTACGCTCCGTTGTGTCTCTTCAGTTGGGCCAAAATGTGCTTTTCCTACTTCTGGTCACAAACTCTGGGTTCTTGTAAAAAGTCGCAGTAGTAAATAACAAAACGGGGTTCAAATTAAACTTGAACTTGGTTGATTATTTAGTTCTTTTTACTCAATTTTAATGAAGTTTGACACTTTTTAAAAGGGAAATAAACAATTTTCCCAACTTGATGGACTCTTATAAGACTGTTACGTCAAATAAATGATCTACCAGACCCACATGTGGATCATTTCTAGCTGAATATTCGACTTGTTCTTGCTCAAGTGCAGCTTGCCGTGTCAACAAAGGTTTTTTGTTTTGTTTTACTTTTATTTCTGTGGAAGTATATTTTTTTTAATTCCAAATATTTATTTTTCTCTTTTTTTTGAGCTTTATCGCAGCATATAATCCTAAGAGAAGTTATTTCAACTCTTTGGATTAAATCACGCACACCAACACGTCTACAAGTGAGCTGCTGTTGGAAATGATATGTTGGTTTCATTGTTTGTTTCCACAACGATTATAATCCAGCCTGGGTCCATTTTGTCTTCAGTCACGTCAGCTTGCTTTTTTTTTCATTATTATTATTTAAAGTGCGCACACCAATATTGGTAGTACTTTGTCCCTCAGGCTTCATCACGGTCACACCAAACCTCACATTCTGCCTTTATTGTGGATTTTACATTTTCTTCTTTCAAGCAAACTGTCTTCCAATTGGATCGTTATCTCCTCTACAAATAGTCACGACACAGACTGACGTTTACTTTTAAGAGATGCTGGAAAACTTTTTTTCTCATTCAAAGCTTTATTTATCATGTCTTTCAGTTTTTTGGAGCCGTGTACATCTTTTCCACTCATATTTACTGATATAGGTGCTTAAAGGGTTCATATTATTCAGCTTTCACATGGTCACGTTGGTCCAAATACGTTATATTCAAAGTTTATTGCCCCAAACTCCTGCTTTTCCTTGATTTTCCTCCATTGCAATGTTGGATCATAGGAGCTGCATTCAGAATCTGCTGTGTCTGTGTGAGCTGGACTGGCTCCGCCCACACATGCCCATCTTGGGAAGAGGAGGAAGTACTTCCTCTCGTGGTGCCATGTGCCAGAGCAGAGCTGCCTAATTGTGGGAGGAGTCAAAGGGAGGGCCTACCTTGATTGTGATTGGCTAAACCCCCTGATGACACTATATAGGGTTTAATTTCTGATTGGCTGGTTGGAGCAACACACTTTTTAAAAACTGAAACAAGCCAGGGAGAGAGAGGACAGACTGTCTTCACTTCTGGGGCGTCAGTCCAGGTATGGGGACGATTAGTACGGTTGGAAAACCAGTAGAAAGTGAATTTTGCATAATGTGACTCCTTTAATTGTTACAATTCGAATTCGATCCTGTGCTTTTACTGACACTTCACTTCGATGTAAATCTCTCTCTTCTCTTGTGCCTCTGACTCCCCGCCAGGTGTAATGTTTTGTTCAACGTGTGAAGTTCCTTGAAAGTCTTGGGCAGGAGGCACTCTGAGCAGTTTGGCCGAGAAAAATCAAGGAATCATTTCTTGTTTGGTTAAAGCTCCTTAATGACAAATTCCAAGTCTAACCGATAGGAAGTGAATGTCGCACCACTAAGATCACATGTCGATTTCTTTGAGGAATTTCACAACTCATAAATGAAGCTACGGGACGAGTGAACATGAGCAGCTTTGGCTAAAAGTGAAATCTGCTGCGTCGGCCTTTAACAACAAGCCCGCGACTGCCGTACCACTTGATTCCTATCACTGAGTATTCATCATTAAATTTATATCCAATTCCTAGAATGTGTATTTTAATTGAATAAACATCCACTATTCCCTTCATGTCAGGGTTTCTTCACCAATTGCACTTTAGCCCTTCAACACGATCACACTCCACACGAGAAAGTAGATCCACCAACTTCTGATGGAAACGTGGAAAACACTCCCTGGTGCACCATCATGTTTTACAACGTTTTAGTTATTTATCACGTAAACATCCACTTTTTTCCCCTCTTCAGTTCTTTATTCCTTTTTGCTTCGATTCAGTTTCAGCGTCGTCACAAAAATCCACAGAATTTCTGCTGAATGTTTCCTCCTGATCACAGAATGAAAACCTGCAGAATTTTCTGCATCATACGACATAACAGTTTATTCAAGAATGTCTTTATGGCCAAAGTTAGGAAAAGAAGGGAGTTTTTAATGTTTGAGGGTTATGTCAGAACTTCATCAGATGAAACAAGTCCAGCAGAAGATCTAAAGATATTTTTGTAAACGTTTCCTTCACGAATCATTTGCACTTTTTTTTTTTGTCCACTCAGCTTTCTTTATTTGATGAATTGATATGGTGAATGTTTTTTGTTTTTTTCTTTGATTGGTTTTGGCTTTGTATAAATTCACTGTTCACTGAATAAAATATATGCTGTGATTGTTTCTGGATTTGTTCTTATTCTTTTGCTCGTTTTCCTGAATCACCAACAGTAACTTTAGAAGGTGGATGTTCTGTTTGTTTGTTTTCCTTTTCGTCGTCTCACAACCCCACGAGATCAACGAAGCAAATGAACCCAACTTTCAATAATTCAAATCAATTTCATTTAATCCGACTGCGCCAAATACAATGTAGTCATATGAAAGTACTTTTACATTGAAAAACCAACAATTCCATATGCACACACTCTGATCTGTTCAGCAGACTCTCTCCTCTCACATGCCGACTTTCAGTTTTTGCTTTCTGCTATTTCAGTTTTTTTTAATGTTTCACGTAACGTTTGTATGTGCTTTATTTATGTTTTCATACTTTGCTGCAACACCAGTTGTCCTATGGGGACACAAATAAAACTGGACAAGCAGACGAGACAGTGGAAAGGAAAAACTCTGCAGGACCAGAATCAGATGTAGAGGAATGGAAATAGAAAACCGATTCTTGCTGAGAACTGGTTCCCGGTTTTTCAATGCCCTTGAATCGTTTGCCAAATTGTTAAACGATTCCCTCATCCATTCCAGTCGGTGTGAATGACGTCTCATTCACCTGTGCAGTCGGCAGGAAACATGGCGTCCAGGTGAGACAGACTCTCAGGAGAGTTTGGTTCCCCTTCAGGAGAAAAGACAACGAAGTGGATATTTCATCAAAGTAAGGAAAAACAATACGCAGAAATATTTGCATGATAACTTTGAATGATTGTCACGACTTCGCTCCAGAGCGACTCTCAACCCAGCAGCAGTAGCAACGTTAGCACGCCCTCTGCTGGTCATGCTGCAGGTTTTGTTTCCGAATCGATAAACAGAATCAAACATGGAATCGGAATCATGAAAATCCTATCAGTTCCTATCGGGAAACGTGGAGAGAGAGAAATCAAACATCTCGGTGTGGCTCTCCCTGCGGTCTAAACCTGCGGCAGATTCACCAGAAAATGGTTCCTGCTGTACTGTCGGCTTTATTAAATCGAAAGGTTCTAACTCTAACCTTCAAATAGAGACGGTTTCAGCCTCCCTCACTGAACTAATGTGGAGTTTTTTTTCTATGCCACTTTCAGCTGTGCTCAACTGCTCGACATAGATTTAAAACTATGATGGATCGCCTCCACCCTCCAACACAAGAGAGCAGCGTCCCACACACCTTCACCCTGGGTGATTGAGACAACCAGCTTCAGGTGTGTGTGCGCGCTCCTCACACACACACACCTGAAGCTGTGGAGCAATTAAAGCACTGAGTAACCAAAGCATGCAGGAGGCTCATGTCTTCAGTTTGCCTCGCTGCTGCTGAGCACCAGGTTTCTGCACAGATTCATCTTTACGTAGACTTTTTCTTTTCCCGTCCTTGTTCCTGCAGTGACAAACATGTCTGCTTGACTTGATCATTTTTAATCATTAGTTGGTTTCTATGCTTTTCTGTGAGAGTCGGATCACCCCACATGTGCTTTTAAGTAGTTTTTAAAAAAAAAAAAAAAAGCTGTGCAGGCTCGTGGTGTTCAGGGGGGCTTTTGAGGTCAGGGGCTCGAGCGGTCATGAAGGAGGAGATCGCCGCCGCCGTTTTCTTCATGGCCCGGCTGGTCAAGAGGTACGGCTGTCTGGAGAAGGACGGCCGGGAGCGCTTCGCCGCTGCGCTCACCTCCGTTCTGTTCGAGAGCTACAAGAACCACTGGCACCCCAGCGCTCCCACCAAGGGCCAGGCCTACAGGTCAGTGAGGGCGAAGCCAAGTCTCGACGCACTCGGAGCGTGACGGTTCCACTCCAGCGCTGCTTTGACACGATGCCACTGTTTGCCACTTTTCCTTTTTTTTTTTTTTACCTAAAGAGCTTGATGCATTTTCTCTGAATTTATTCAGCTTCAGGCCTCAAATTCTGTTTCATAAACTGCTTTTTAATGAGTTGGAAGCAGAACGACCAAAACTTGTCAGCTTCTTCAACCTCCGATCACTTTCTCCTGGTGGGGAGGAAGTCTGCAACTCGGCTGTTCCAGGGTGGAGCTCCTTCATTCTGCCTTCCTCCAGTGCTGTGACTGAGCGCTGTTTTCAGGTGTCTGCGAATGAACCGCATGCTGCCTCGGGATCCGGTCCTGCAGCAGGCCTGCGAGCGCAGCGCGGCCCGGTACGAGGATCTGGGTCTGCCTCAGGAGCTGACAGTCTGGGTCGACCCCGGGAAGGTGTCCTGCAGGTCAGGAGGCTCGGTTCAGTGTCAAATGTTCCTACCTGACGTTATCTTTTCCACAGATGTACGTCTTTAACCGTCCACACCTCAAAGCCGAGCCGGCGTTGTAGAATTTCCCCACTTTGGAACCCGAGTTTTAAAAAAGAAACATTAATGGGCTCACCGTGTGGGTGATCGGGGGAAAACGGTGCGTTTACATGAACCGGCGTTCTCGTGTGGACAGGCCTCGAGACCGACTGAAGTTTTTACATCTAGCCTACTGTATTCTGAAATGGACTGTTGTATCCCACATTTGACTGGAGAGGGCAGAAAACCCCGTTTTGGATTTTGTGTGCATTACAAAGTTTTGCCACGTTTTAGCCTCATTTATAAATTAAAATGCGTTTATTGCACATTACTGAATGCAGCCTAATAAATGTAAATCACAAAATGATTAAGTGGAATGTTTTTTCCCCTTCAACGCCCTCAGTCAACTGTTGGGTTCCTAAATTGTCCCTCAGCTGTCAAACTTTGAGAGCCGCTGCTATAGAGCACCAGTCTTTGTCCTTAACCGAGCTGCTGCTTCACCTGCAGTTAAATTAATGTTTGTTGTAATTTAAAATTAGGTTTTTGAAAGTTCTTTACCTTAATGATCAGCTTTGCTCTGCACAAACCAGTTTGTCTTGTCCCCGACTGAAGGACTGATGTTTGACATCAAGACATTTTGTTAAACTATTATTTTTTTGCACATTTTCAGTCTTGTCGTTCCGTCTTGTAGATACGGCGAACACGGAACTCCGTTCTGCGTCTCCACCGTGGACTGCTGTCGTCGTGGAGACGGGGAATTCTCCCGCCGTGTACATGACGCCGTGGAGCGGGCGAGCCTCGACGTCCCGTCGGAAAGCTCCAACGAGGACGAAGACGAGGAGAGCGAAGACGACGACCTGAGCAGCAGCACGAGCAGCCTGGTCGGTCCTGCAGCCGCCAGCCTGGAACCCAAGAGCATCCCAACGGTCGTCAACCCCAACAGCGTTTACCGGGTAGGTCCGCTTCAACGGCAACGTCGCCGTCCTTTTGAGTGGTGGGACGTTAGGGTGGGAAATGGAGAGAAAATAATGCTAAAGTGGAAAACCATGAAAGAAAAAAGTTTCAGCTTTCTTTGTTTTTACAACATTTCTTGTCTTCGTTGGAAACTTCAGTGCTTCGAAAAAAAATGCCAAACAATGTTAGGAAAAGTTATCGAAACGTTTTAAAATGGTACATTTCTTGAAGGAAAACTTTATAAAGGGATTTTCAAAGTTAATTAGTTTGTTCAAGACCAACGGGATAATTTATTTTGCGTAGTTGTCTGATACAGTAAAAATCTTTTTTCGATGTGTTAAACATAAAGCATGTGGCCAAAATCAGCCTGCAAGAGGCTCTAATCTGCCCGAACAAGACATTTAGACGTTTAAAAAAACAACTTTAATAGCGGACACAACACTGAGACCCCAGATGGAACGGTTGCTGATGCTGCCATGAAATCGCGCTCCCTCATCACGGTCAAACTCGCCTCATGCTGTCGGTGTAAGTTTGTAAAAACACCTATAATAAAAAGCAATAGAACATTTCCCTGTATTTTGCACCAGTCGGTTTCATTAAAACCGTCTTCTGTCGCTTAAGCATTTTCTGTTTAGCTTTGTGAGAATAAACATTTTCATTGCATATAAGCTTTAATAAATGTAAAACCTGTGTCTCTATTTTACTGGTCCAGCCCACTCTAGATGAAATTTGGTGCTTTGTGGGCCCTGAACTGGAATGTGTTGGACGCCGCGGCTTTAAATCACGTTCAGAATGTTTTTGACCGTGGCTGTCGTGGAGTAAAAACGTCTTTGCGCCGTCTTTCACCAGTTCAGCGAGTTCTCGTCGGGCGCCCCTCAGAACTGGCTCAGGGACAAGTGGAAGTCCTTCCCCGGGGACGGATTCTCGCCTCACCCTGCTCCTCCCCCTGGAGGTGCGCCTGCTCACCAGTTCCCGCCCCAGAAGGTCTACAAGTCCTACCGAGCCACGTTTACGTTCAGCGGGCCTCGTGTGGACAAATACCACTGGGTCAGCAAATCCCGGTCCTGATGGGGGAAACCAGGCCTCCACGACGGGCTCCTCCATCTTTAATGAGTTTAATAATTGTATATTTAATGTGATGTTTTTAAACTTGGATCTAATCAAGTATTTTAAGTCTGAATGTTGTTGTTTTTTTAAACTAGGAGTAAGTGTGAATAAAGTAACATTTAACTGTCGTTGGAAAGAAATAAATGAGTCTATTTGCTCTGCTGATTTAAAGCATTTTGTCTCTTGATCTCTTCATCATGGTTGCAAACCATGATGAAACATGGTTGTTCAAGCAATGTTTCCTGGGTGTAAATGTCAGTTTGCTGATGAGGCTTGCATTCGAGGGCAAACTTAAGAGTATCTAAACTGGTTTTTGACTTTTAAGAATTGAGTTGCCAAAATGAACAATGAGAAGGAAACCTTTTGGATACCACAACATCGTAATTGAATGGGGGAAAACGCTTCAATTGAACATTTTACTCCAGTGCACAAACGTCTTGATAAAACTGCAGGAATCCAAATGAAGCGCCACGAAATGTGGATTTTTATTTGAAAAGGCATTTTTCAGAAATGAAGCACAGTTGTGAAAGGTCCTGCATCTCGGACTATAAGGTTGATTCACACGGAGCACAAGTTCTGTCCAATGAGTCCACTCTAATAACTTGATCCATTTGGTCCAGCACCATCAGGGAGAAGGATATTTACTCCATAACATGAATCTCATACACATCACTCCATTCCTCCACGGTTCCATTTTCTAACACTTCTTGCTGACTGCCAGTAGCTTTTTGTTTTTCCATGTCAAACGGTAAACCTCCCAAATGCATCAATGCAAATTTAAATTGGATATTTACATAAGACAATTAAGTGTTTAATCTCTTCCCAGGAAGTCCTTATCACCTGGCAGTCCTGGGTGTTAAATTATGGGATAAGATATCCCTTTATCTCGCATGTGGAGAAATTTGCAGTGGTACAACAGGATGGTACAGAGAAAGAAGCACACATAGCAGGAACTAAAAAAAATAAAAAAAAAAAGCAGATGAAAATACAATATATGCATTTATTAATTATAAATGTCAATGAAAAAAATATGAAGAGCCAATTCTGGTGAGCTACAGGGTTTTGCCAGGAGAGCAAGGGGCAATGGAGTTGCCCCGTTGGTTGGTGGAGCGGCGATAATGTATAGAAATGGTCACTTCTTGTTATCCGGGTGGAGGATAGAACAATAATGTAAAAAAAATTTAGATTCTGTGAAATGTAACAGGGTAGGATTAAAGAAATTTTACTTCTTCCTCCCCCTTTTCCGAACATGAAACGCACATATTGTAAAATTAGAGTGTGTCATGTGAACTCTGGATTATTCATTTAGATGATCATCTCTTTTTTTCTTTTCCATACATGTTTGGAAATAAAATACAAATGAAAGTGTTTGGCTTCATTTGACCCACAAAGTCTCCAATAGGCTTGATTGATGTTTCTGGTGTAATTTTAAAAAAATAAGCTTTTCCAGTATTGGAGGAATTTAGCAGAAAAGAACCCTGGATTTATAAATGTAACACGTCAAACTTGCTTCTTCCACAAACTTTTACCGAGAGCAGAAATGGAGCAGAAGAAGTGCATCCATGCAGGTGTGGGACCGTTAGATGGAAGCCTACGATGCAGCCTGCCATGAAGTTTAAAAGATCCAGGAAAGATCTGAGGCGCTGTTTCCCAGATATTAGGTGTTCCGAGCTGATTTAAAGGACCCCCCCACAGTTTAGTGCTACATTCCACGGTGGACCTTCAGAGGTCGAGTGGAGTCCATGTGTCGGTGGGCCTGGGCTGTTTGGACTTGCATGAGATGTTTAGCAACATTTAATGAAGAGAAATGCCCCTTTCACACTGTTGTGTGTGTGGTGGTGATTGTACTGGTAGTGTGGTTAGTGATTGGTGTGTACGAACAATCGTCTAACAACACTGCCTCCACAGCAACCCCGTTCAGCATGATGACGGGGAATCACATGCAGATCAGTGCATCAAACAGGTAAGTCCAGAAGGGGTGGGGGGGTGGGGCTGAGAAACTACGAATCAAATGAGAAATCATCTACCTGTCAAACACATTTTAGTTCTGAGGCCACATAGAGCCCATCCATCTCATCAGGCCTGCCGGTAAAATGGTGTCACGACCTTTAAACTTCGATTTTCTTTGTTGTGACTCAGAGCAAATGATTACTGCTGAAAATGACTCAGAACATGAAACAAAACCAATTTTAATGAAGCTTCCTGATGCTAAAATGTTCCTTGAAAAAATTCTCCTATAGATTATTATGAGTGATTTTACATTCCCTCCCTGGTGGCATGGCTTTAAGACGCATTTCTATCTTTCATGGCAGCATCACTGATATCTCAGCTCGGGTCTGCATGTTGTGTTGTGTCAGATTCTCTTTTTAAAAAAAAATCGATGTTTAATTTGATTTTTGTTTTCTAATTTTCTTGGTGGTTCGTCTGGATCGGAGCCTCTTGCGGACCAGGTTTGGTCCACGGGCCTTGTGTTTGACACCTCTGGTCTACGCTACATATAAAATCAGTTTGAAATGTTTGCCACCCCTGATGTAGTGAAAAAAGTAAGTGATGCTGGGTAGTTTTGAATATAGCATTTTAACAGAGTTTACTTTTACATGTGGTTGAGAACATTTTGATTTATGTGGTTTGAATTTCTTTTTTTTCTGAAGTTTTTTCTGAAGTTTTATTTTGGTTGTTTACATTCAACAATTCCATAATTCCCTTCAAGAACACAATTCTCACAACCAAAAAAGGGTTTGAACAGAAGTAATGCTTGTAGCCCACCCTGTACATCACATCGACTCAACAACAATAAACAAACTTTTGCCACTATGCTCACGTTCCTCTATAACCATTTGTAAATGCCTTTTCAATGACGGACATGTACTGCACTAACTAGTCACATAACTGATATGTATTAATCGCATCACATTTTAAAGAGTTTTTGAATTTTGACAGAGAACTGATTAATTTAAGTTGATCACTAAGATCGTTCCATAATTTTACTCCATCAACTGAAACACACCTTGACGTTGGTTCTTATTTTGTTTATTTCAAACCGAAGCAAACCTCTCAAATTATAATGTCCTCCTCTTAATTTGAAGGATTGGATGCTCATGGGGAGGCTCTCGTTCACAGCTCGATACATAATTTCCAGCAATTTTAACTTAAATAGATCCATAAATTTTAATTGCTTGGATCTTATAAACAGTCAATTTGTCGATTCCTGGAATCCTGCGGTATCTGTTATTCTAATTGTTCTTTTCTGTAGTTTAACGATTGGGTAGAGGTATGTTTTACAAGCATTTCTCCAAATTTCTGAGCAACATAATAAGAAGGGTAGCACAAGAGAGAAGTACAATATATGCACACATTTTATGTTCAGTAAACTTTTAGTATTATATAATATACAAGCGGTTTTTGATAGCTTAGACTGAAGGTACTGTAAATATGGTTTCCAACATAACTAATGATCTATTATTATCCCCAAAAACATAGTTTCAAAAACTTGTTCCATTTCAGTCACATTCAAACAGTTATATGTTACAGTTCTTCTCACGGGATCCAAAAATTCTACATTTAGTTTTCTGTTCATTTAGAGATAATTTATTCAGCTCAGTTTCTATTTTTCAAATTAACTGATTGAGGTCCTGTCCTGAGCAAAATAAGTTTGTATCTGCAAAAATGACCATTTTGAATGTTTTTGGTAAACTACAAATATCATTCAAGTAAAGAATAAATAATTTTGGTCCTAAACCAGAACTTTAGGAGATGCCACAACATAAAGTTTTTTGAAGTGATACAGTTCCATTAATTTGTACATAAGTTTCAGTACTCTTTGCTTGTGCTTCAGTTCTACTCTCCTGTTTCCAACTGACCACTGGTGGTAAAACACAACTCTTGTGTGTGTGTGTGTGTGTGTGTGTGTGTGTGTGTGTGTGTGTGTGTGTGTGTGTGTGTGTGTGTGTGTGTGTGTGTGTGTGTGTGTGTGTCCGTTTGGAAGAGAATGAAGAAGCGGCCGGTTCAGTTTAATAATAAAGCGGCTTCACAGACAAGGAACTCGTCCTGCGGGACGCTACAATAGTAACACACAGTGACTTAAATAAGTAACTTTACAGTTTTTCTCAGGCCCTGTTTACACGACGTTTCACGTGACAAAACCTAATCCGTAAAAAAAAATAAAAGGAGTGTGTTCACACTGCAGCAGCGGACACAGAGACAACAATGTAGTTAGTATGCCGGGCCACTGGAGGGCGCTGTTGCTTGATTTTGTAATGAAACTACACAGACATGTGTTCAGAGAACAAAACACTATAAACCTGAGGAAAATGAAGAGAACCTGACATCCATATGGACTGATGACGCATCGGATGCTATCAGGGAGAGTCTCAACTATTAAACTACTGATCTGGACCATAAAACTAGAATATAGACCGCGAGCCATTTCACCACTCCCCCGCCATGTTTGTTTACAACTGAATGAGCAGGAGGGGGGAGGGGGGGGTGCATGCGCAGTAGCAGGCTCTGTAGCCTCCATCAGTCTCTGCAGGAGGGATTAGCGGCCGTGAAAGAATCTTTCCACTTTGGGAGCCTGGATTAAAACTTCGTAGATACAGTGCATCCGCAAACTGGTACCGTGTAAACGGACCCCCCCGAAAGTGAAGAAGGTTTTGCGAATACACTAGTATTCCTTGTCGTGTAAACGGGGCCTCAGTCGCTTTGGTACATTTTTCAGATCAGACATGAAATTGTCAAAAGTATCTGTTCAATCTTCACATCATCGTGTCACTTGTGCACATCAAAAAGGCAGTTTCTCATTTCTTTGAACAAGTTGCAAATGCTTTGGTACATCCATGTAAATGATTATGTACAATTCTCTGCTGTTACCTACATTATCAATTGCTTATGTCATGTTGATCAAAATGTATTGTAATTGGTCTCTGTTGAATAGTCTCACCCCCCCACAACATTTAGGCATTAGTTCATAGCGTCAGTCTTTACATGCAAATTGGTTGAACACGTCATAATATATCAAGAAAATTTCTATACATTTCCATTCGACTATTTTCTAAATCTGTCCTGACTTGGTAAATTGCTCCCCAGGTGAATCTTGACTTCTTGAATCTTGAATCAATCAACTGGCAAGAACATATATATTTGGAACACAACACAACATTACACTTTCTGACAATGGAAGGAGAAAGAAATGGACGGAGTCAACAGCCAGAGAGAAGAGAAGGAGGAGTGAGGCTGCGTGGCGAAGGAGTCGGTAGGCAAAAAAGAGGACGAGGCAGAAGAGGACGAGGACATATGTGCTTCCTGATGAGATAAGAGCCACACTCGTAGACCATGTTCTCAATCATGGGCTTCCGATGGCCGAGGCTGGTCGAAGGGTGGAGCCAAATGTTGGGAGAACGACTGTGTCCTCAATCAGTCAGACTTCTTGTCAACACAACAGGTATGTAATCCAACAATAGGCACTGTGCTGTATAACTGTATACTTTCTGTAATGCTTCATACAATATTACAGTATTCTACTTGCATTTTACAATATACAGTCAGCATACTTTACGTGAACAGTCACATTTTATCTTACTCAATTTTATGTTTTGGATTACTATATTTTTTCCACATGGGACTGCAAGACAACCTCACAGGGGTAGCAGAGGGCCCCTTTTCACACCTGAAGAGGAGGAGGCTATTTGCACCATGGTTGTAGAAAACAGTGCCATAAGATTAAGGGAGATACAGCGTGCCATTACAGAGGACAACATCTTTGATAACATCCAACCAGTCAGCATCTCAACCATTGACACGGTGCTGAAAAGACTCCAAATGAATATGAAGCAGCTGTACACCGTCATATAGTGATATACAGTACAGTAAGTGTGACACATTTGGTATGGCTGTAGAAAAAAAGATGCAATATGCGCTGTATGTGATGTAGCTGTATCTTGCCCGAAATGAAAATGCATGTAATTCATCAAACTCATTTTGTGTCTTCTGGATATAGCGTATGATGGAACTGGAAGCAAGTGAACCACAGCTCAGCTTCATCTCCATGGATGAGGCTGACTTCAATCTAACCAAACGCAGAAGGCCACCGAGCTACAGTTGATGTGCCAGGCCAACGGGGCGGGAACATAACCATGGGTGCTGCTCTCTCTGAGAATGGTGTACTAATGCATATTCCCATTATTGGGCCATACAATACAGAGTGTCTTGTCACCTTTTTCGACACTCTCTACAGGGATCGCATCCCTGGAGAAGAGAGGGGTCAGATTGGAGATGACCTGCCCAATACATGATAGTCTGGGACAATGTCATTTTCCATCGCTCCAACATCATCAGGCAATGGTTTGGGGCCCACAACAGCATGCTGATGGAGTTCCTCCCACCCTACTCCCCATTCCTTAATCCCATTGAGGAATTTTTCTCAACATGGAGATGGAAAGTACATGATTGCCAGCCACATACACAGATGACCCATCTGGCTATCATGGGTGCAGCGTGTGATGACATCACAGCAGATGCCTGCAGAGGCTGGATAAGGCACTTTAAAAGATGCCTCCCACGCTGCATCGCAAGAGAAAGTATTCGTTATGATGTGGATGAGAATTTGTGGTCCAACAGAGAGGAACGTCAGGTGGTGTAGGACTGCGCTGTAATTCCTACAGCACTGCATGTACAGTTTTCTCTAGGGAGATTGTCCTATGTTTACATTTCTACTTTTGTTTCTTTTTTTTCTTTGTACTATGCAGTGCTGTCTTTTCCTTTCTGTATCACAATGACGTGGTATGTCAACAAATTACACTACAAACATTAAAAGTGTGAATATGAATTTTATCCAGTCTCTTGCACTCAAACTCCCACATACACTATGGTGTAACCTTCAATTTACAATAATTGTCATCAAACTTTAGCCATAGTTTACATTGGAACATTCCTCCAGAGTACACTGTTATATTGACAGCATGACTAAGCAATTTGACTGTCTTATTCATACACAATGACACAAGGACTTGTCATTCTGATGGCACTGACATGTTCATTGACACGGATATTTGCTTTTGAGAGATGAACTAAAGATTTTGAGCAAGAGAATGACGTTTGCAAGTAATCTATGGTGTTTTGCTATTTGTACGAAGTGTATTGAGAATTGCACTTACTGTTTTGCAAACGTTGAGGATGGTTCGAGAAATGTACTAAAGCGACTGAGAAAAACTGTAAACCCACAACCTCCTCGCTGTGAGGCGAGAGCACTAACCACTGTTTTATCCTCAAACTTGACATCCCTTTCTAAAATGCTAAGATAAATGCTTTTAAATAATAAACATCTTGGAATAAAACTGTAAAATATCTGTTTTTGCCTGCAAGGCTTCAGTTAATGCTGTAAATTTTACTATTCACAGCAGAAAGTTACAATGATACAATGAGTTGACTTTATTGAAGGGATCAAAAACGTGTGGAGAAAAACTATCTAAAAGTGTGTTTATTTGTGGATAAAGGCTTAAAAGAACGGTTTTTAAAACGGTTTATGAAACGAGAGGAAGCTCTTTTTTCCCCTCTGCCTTTTGTCACTGCGCATTCGAAATTTCAGCCAATCACATCGTATCTTGGATCTTGCCGGGTTCGCCTCGTCCAATCAGAGTTCTCCTCACTGCGATGCCCCCTCTCGTCTGGGAACATCCGGTCGTATATATGTTGCCACGAGTTAGCGGCGGATTTGGAGAGTGTCCATTTTGAGCGGCGAGTCGGCTTCCCCCGTGAATACACTCAAAGTAAGATATATCCCTGGCCGTTTCTGCATGTTTAACGTTTTCCGACGCGTCTCTGATTCTTTTTATGACGGCGTGTTTCCTCCGAGTCCAACCCGTTTTATCGACTTCTCCTCGGCTTCGTGCGTTAGCATTAGCCGCGTTAGCTGCTAAATGTCCATTTGAATGAATCAAACATTCACATATTAGGAAATTAATTTGGTCTCTTTTACTTATTGAAGCAATTTTCTACATCAATCACCGTATTAGGTTGGTTTGCGTGGTGGTTTTTGTCCACATTGAGGTGTTATTTGAGCTACTCGGGCCTGCACGATGCTCGGAGCGGCACTCGAGCAAAGCGCGGTCCGCTTGAACGGTAACACGCCGGTTTGTAGCTTTTTGTCCTCTCTACATCACAAATTTACAATTAAACTACTCTATTGCTTGGTATTGAACACATTTACGAGTCCAACTGCATATTTAACGTCTAAATCTGGCACTATTGAACTGGTTTTAAAGGTCATTCTACAGCGTATTTGCTGCGTAAATGCGGATTTTTTTTTGTTATAACTAGCATGTAAGTTTACATTAACTACCTTCATTTTGAACCTGGCAATTAGGTTACTAATGTTAGGCTAACGAATTGTATTTTCAGAGCTTGTTTAATTGCGATTCTCCCTCCTGCAGGGCCTCGCACTGAACCCGCCTTTTCCTTATTTATTGTCACGGTGGTTCATTGTGTTCTTGTAAAAACTCCCATCGAGAACCGTTTCAACTTTATAGCACATTGAAACCCCCAGAACACAGCAATTGCTTCCATTGGAATCCCAGTAAATCTTGCAGATGCCTATATTTAGACGTTTCTCACATGCACAGTCGGCAATCTCCTTGAATTTATTTAAAGTTAAGGTACATTCTCACAGCTTAGTTTGAGTGTGTATAAATTATTTGATCAGTTCAACCTGAACAATTCGAGGATTTATTAGAATCAAAAATCTCTTAATTTTAATCATTCTACACGTGCTTGTTTAAAGCCTTGAAGTAACTAATAATTGTAGTGAATGTATTGGATATTCTGGTTCAATTGTCCTTAGTAATTAATTTTTTTTAATCATTGGCACAGTCTTCTTTAGAGCCCATGAAATCGTGCAATTAGGAAATGTTCCTTATTTTTGCTAAAAAGCTTTGTATTGAGCAGACCTGGGCACCGCAAGACCCGAGGGGCCATATGTGGCCTATAAGCTCTGCTTGACTGGCCCTAAGGGGAAGGTAGTGTTATTATTGGGTCTAAAATTGTTGCACTTTTCCATGTTATTGGGTCTAGTAAGACTTGGGCTCTAAGGAAAAGTGACGCAAAGCAACATTAGCTTATAAAAATCATGTTACATCTGCCTTTTATGGGGGGGGGGGGATTCTCATTTATTCAGCTTGTCTCCAACAGCAGTTCTACATTTTCACGTGGCCCTCTGGGAAAAATAGTTCAGGTTCAGAGTTTTATAAGATTGTGATGATATGTGGTAACAACCTTAACTCTCAACACCTTTGTTTTTTGAACCCACATATTAACGTATCCCCCCCCCCCCCCCCCCCCCCCCAGTCTCTTATAGACCGACAGAATGGCAGACGCTGATACTCTGCTCATGGAGACTTCCGAACAGAACGGGAATGAGGGCGAGGATGATCAGAACGGGGCCGAGCAGGAGCTGATGGCGGGCGACGACGGCCAGGACAACGGGACAGATGGAGGAAAGATCGACGCCAGCAAAGGAGAGGAAGACGCAGGGTGAGTGCACATGCAGCATCACGCACTGAACCGACGGCCTCTTGGTACATATTTTAACCTATTTGATGGAAGAGAGTAAAATGACTCTGTGCTACACACTTGAAGGTTATCTATCCTTTTTCTATTTTCATGACAAAGTGACATCGGTGTGATTCATAAGAAGCTGTAGAACAGCAATGTCCCATTAAATCACTGTTCCATTACCTATTTATAGTCTTGGACTCTCCTCTGCACTTGATGGCAGAATTTTGTCAGGCTTATAAAAAAAAGATATATAAGCTATGTAAAAACAAATGTACAGATTATGTCCCTTACTCATTAGACATGGTTGGACGGTCACTTCAGGTTCAAAGTGCGTCGGAGTGGTGGCTGCTGTCCGGAGCTGGGTGAAGTAAATCCACCGGGACACTGTACTGTTGCAGGGGTTTCATCTGGGGTGTTAAACACATTTTAGTTCAAGAGTCATATTTGGCCCAATTTCATCTTGCCTGTGCCCGAATGTTAAAATGGTGCCGTAATAACCTCTAAATTCAAACCTCTCTCTGTTGTGGTGCAGGGTACATGTGATGAAAACGACACCATTTACAATGTAAAGTACATTTTAATGAAACCTTCTGTTGTGAAATGTCCAATAGACACAATCCTAACTCAAAAAAATCTGTGTTTTCTGTGAGGTTGTGGTGATTTGTTTGGTGGGCCACAAGGCTTTTCTTTTGAGTAAAACTTTCGTGAGAAATGATATTAACATGGAAATTAAAGATTTTAAAGAGGTAATTGTTGCATCTGTGTGTTTCCAGGAAAATGTTTGTGGGTGGCCTCAGCTGGGACACAAGTAAAAAGGACCTGAAGGATTACTTCACCAAGTTCGGTGAGGTGTCAGACTGCACCATCAAGATCGACCCCAACACCGGCCGGTCCCGAGGCTTCGGCTTCGTCCTCTTCAAAGACTCCACCAGCGTGGACAAGGTGGGTCACCTGCTCAGTGAGCCTGCCAGGGCTTAACGGGATCATTTTGAAGATAATGTCTGTGTCCAACATGCATCCTGGGTAGATGTTCATGATTTGTTGATGTGTGCAGGTGCTTGAGCAGAAGGAACACAGACTGGATGGACGTCAGATTGACCCCAAGAGGGCCATGGCCATGAAGAAGGAGCCGGCCAGGAAGATCTTTGTTGGTGGTTTGAACCCAGAAGCAACTGATGAAACCATCAGGGAACATTTTGGCGCCTACGGAGAGGTCAGTGTCTGAGAAAGGAACTCAATGTGCAGGAAACGCTAAGTTATTAACATTGCAGATAAAGTGCACCTTCACGCTTCTGTGGTTTCAGGCACGATGATTTGATCTCCACTGTTGTCTTCACTGCTGTGATGTTAAGAGACTAATCAGCGGGAACTTTGTTTTTACGCAGCTAATGAATCAGTCACTCCGAATTTATCCAAACTCCCATTGGCTTTGTAGAAGCTTGTATTTTTTCCACATTTGCAATTTCACTGTATTATACTCCATAGTTACCATCATAACTGAGCCAATCAGAGCAGAGAAGACTGGATGTAGCTTTTCTCCCCCGCAGTAACACTGGAATGGTTTTGGAGTCGATGCACTGACACCACTTGAAAACAAGCGAGTGCTGTTAAATGAGACTGTTGGAAAACCTGCAGTGTGGGATGTCAAACATAAAGATTGAAACTTGTGAAGCTTTGCAGCAGTGACCGAAGACATTGAGTTCCCTCTAATCCTGTCCACACGCCGTCTCTCCTCACAGATCGAGACCATCGAGCTCCCTGTGGACCCCAAGTCAAAGAAGAGGAGGGGCTTCATCTTTGTTACATACAAAGATGAAGCCAGCGTGAAGAAGTGTCTGGTGAAGAAATACCACAACATCCAGGGCAGCCAGGTACGTACAGGGATGGAGTTTTATCATCACACCTCATTAAACTTAAAAAGACTCATGTAGCGTGTTTGTTGTGCGTCTCGTCAGTGTGAGCTGAAGATCGCCCAGCCCAAGGAGGTGTACCAGCAGCAGCAGTACGGAGGACGTGGAGGCGGCTACGGAGGGCGAGGAGGCCGAGGCCGCGGAGGTAAGAACTGCATCACCTTTACTTCTTTTCCACCTGATAATGGGGAACGTTTTCACTCATTTAAATGTTTTCTTTTTTGAGCTCTAAGTTGTGACTCAGTGATGTAAGTCTTTGAGTCTTCTTCCTGTGCATCTGTTAAACTATTGGTGCATCAGAAAACCATCACAGTGGTTCTTGAGGGTTTTTTTTTTTTGTGTGAATCATTTGGTCTGTTTCAGACGGTTTTCTCTCCCCGTGGATTTCTGACGCCGTCTAGAAGCTGCCAATGCTTGATGCTCGTACTAAAATGTGTTTGTTGCTGTTTCACATGGCTGAACTCAACTGGAACCCGTTTGAGGATATGAACCGTTCTTGTGTTTTAGGTCAGAGCCAGGGCTGGAACCAAGGCTACGGCAACTACAGCTGGAACCAAGGCTATGGTAACCAGGGCTACGGAGGCTATGGTGGCTACGGCGGCTACAGTGGCAGCTATGAATACCCTAACTACTATGGATATGGTCCTGGATACGACTACAGTAAGTCCATTATGATTACTTTAGTCTGGTTTAGGAACTCCTGTGTCGTTTCAAAGTTTTGTCCCAGGATTTACTAAGTCAGGTTGCTCTTACTAATGCACTTCTGGAGGTACCGTCTCTGAGAAGGTCGTCTGGGGTACATTTCCCTGTGAGGCAGGAGAACCTGCAGAACGATGTGTCTATGAGATGTTTCCTCTCGCCCTCTGCAGACCAAGGCAGCGCCAGCTATGGAAAAACCCCCAGACGAGGAGCGCACCAGACAGGATACAAGCCCTATTAAAGATCGCCGTGCAGTGCCAGGTACGCCAGTCCCAACCTGTGACGCTCCTTTCAAAATAAACTCAACAAAAGTCTCAAGAGTATCTCCTGCTTTCATCCGTTTTCATATAAATGACTTTCATGACTGCGTCTCCACACAGATTAAATTCAGGTAGAAGACACTGCAGCCAGTCGTTACAGGAAAACTCACTTTTAATATATGAAGGAAAAATGCACTGAAAATCGTGAATCTGCTTTAGGAGACGAGTCTTTGCTTCCCGGTGTCATTCTGCTCAACGGCGTCTTTGTATGAATGGATAAAGTTTACTGAAAGGAAAGAATTACATTACATGTACAACAAAACCTTGTTATCGTCTTGCACTGCTTCGGTTCTTTGACTCTGCTGGGAGTAAATAAAGAGCTTTACTACACAAAGGATCTAATATCAAACAATCATCCAGGATTAGTGATGTTATAAGATCAGACTTTATTAATCCCTCAAGGGGAAATTCGGTTATAGTTGTAATCTATATATAACATAATCTACTGACCAGATGACATTTTCCAGCCGTGAGAAATTAAAGTTAAGTACAATATATTGATTTGACCAGCAGAGGCACTTTAGTCTATAATGTGGTGAATCATTTCAGGTGATTGAGAAATGTCGACATTAAATAATTTCTACAAACATTTTGCACCTTTTTGAAAATGTAAATGGTGAAATAAAAATCCACTGATCTGCCAGTTGTGAAGCTCACGATGAACTGAGGAGAACTAAAGTAGAACTTAGTTATTTACTCAAATTCCGGGTTCGTCTTTGTAAAAATAAAGTCCATTGAATGTGAACTTAATATTTCAATACTTCAAACAAAGACTTTGATTTAGGACTTAATTAGTAGAATTAACTAATTGCACAATTTTCTATAATTGCGATTAATCACATGTTTTCTACTCGACAATGAAGCTTGTAATAGATGTTTGTTTATTCGTGGATGATCATGGGATTAATGTGGACTCGACTCAAAGTATATTTGATTTCTAAACCACTGGTTTTAAACAAGTCAAACACTTTAGTGGATAAATGAACGTTTGTTTTGACGGCACTTTTTTTTTAGGTGATGAATTTTCTGCTGGTCTAGAAAACAGATCAGAGTAAAATGATTTGAACTAAAGTTCTGACTCTGCAGGATTGCTAGTCTTGTTGGCGCGTTCTATCCTTTTCCTCATGACGTGTGCAAAGCTTAATGAATTAAAATCCAGAAATAATCAGATTAAGTGATCCGTGTCCTCACAGTGTGTGTGTGTTGTGCAGGACGGTGACCCGGTGAGAGCGGCGGCTGGACGGACACACACTGGGCCTGACGCCACCTCTTTTATGACAGAAGACCATTTGTACAGAAAACATCCGAAATGTAACTTTTCTTTCTTTTTTTTTCTTTTTTTACCCTTTGATTTTTAGGTTTTACTTTTTCCCTTTGGTGTTTTTTTTTTTTTTTCTCTCTCTCTCTCTCTCTCTCTCTCTCTCTCCCTGCCACCCCTCCACATTTCCTCCTCCGGAAGTGTAATTTTTACTGTACTTTTTGGTACCTGTTTTGATTCTAATGTATTGTAAGGGTTGTATTTTACATGTGTGCTGGCTTTACAGGTTGGAAATCTTGGCGCTTGTAAAGGAGCTTTTTTGACAAATAAAACCGTTTTCAGTAATCTCTTCTGTCCTGGTGCTTTGAGTCCGTGTGCCGACAAACCCTCCACCAAGACTTATTCTGAGTTTGTCTTCAGTGTTGGTCTGAAGCTGGAACTGCAGCTTTGAATCTTGTAACGTTAAGATTGTAATCCTTTAATGTCTCTAAGCGAACTTTAGACCAATGTATTCTTCTCCACCACTTTTCTTTCATCGCTTAACGGTAATAAACATGTTTGTAAACTTCTTTGGATTCCTAATTTTTAAATGTGCTTCTAATGATTTAGTCCTTTTCTGTTTCACCTCATTCAGTCTGACTAACGAGAATCTGAATAATTTAACGTTTATTAAATTCCAACTATTAATTGACGGGACGTTGCATCGGTTGTTTTCTTTTTAAATCTAGAAGCTTTCAGCTTCTCTTCCTTCTGAAGCTACACATTTAAAAGGAACTCGTTCAGTCAACACTGAGGTAGGTGGAATATTGTTCTTCTTGAGCCTCGGTAAATCTCCACACCCCAATTGTACAAATTACATGGGGTTTTCTTAGATTTGGGAGGATTTCTGTGCTTTAATCTGGATTAACTGGGTCCTCAAGGCCACTAGGGGGCAGTATATTACCGGTTTCCCTCCTGAAGCAGAACTAATTTGCATGGTGACTCTTTAAATCTCCATTCTGTCTAAAACTGTTTAAATGTCAATTCATTAAAAATAAACTTGGTTGCTTGTATTGAACTTGCATTAATCTCCACAGGAATGCATTGAATATGTACCGAGATATTAAATCTGAGCAGTGATGCATTAAATTCCAAATTTTGCATTGAATCTGCAAAATGATGCTTAGAATACACATTGAATGTTTCAGGGATGTATTATATCTAAAACTGCATTAAATATGTACAGTAAAGCATCAAATCTGAAAACACCATGGGGAGCCTCAATCATTTGTTGGATCATAAACTGCTGAAACATCGTTTGAATGTTGTGTAACGTTCAGTTCTGGTCACTTCTACCAGGTTAATGCCTTCAAGAAGTTTCCATCTGCTTTAACTTCAAATTTAGAATTTGAAGTGTGCAAATTGATTTAGGAAATGTAAATTGTCTGTGATTGGAATTGTTCATAAATTGGACTTGAATCTATTATAAAGTGTCATGTAGGGATCCAGCCACGAGGGGGCAGTATTTATTTGCATCTGTGCAGGCCACAGTCTAAAATAATGAACCATTCTGTCCAGGAAGACGCTTTTCACTGCGTTCACTGCTCATCTCAATGAGAATTTTAGTGCCTGAATGAGAAACGATAATTACTTTAATTATTTTTGTCATTTACCTGTGAGCCGCAGTGAAGAGCAGCAGAATTCGGGTCTCCGAGGGTTTAATGTTCAACATCTGCTGTAATACAGCTTGTTGAACACTTTTTCTCACATCATTTCTGGTTTAACAAATTCACCTTGATATATTCTGCACATTATGGGGTTTCTTTTATGTGCTGCTGTTGCACCGACTGAAGCCTTTTTACTGAACGACATTGTTAATGTGAAGCTTTAAATTCATCCATGTTTGATCACATGTTTTCTGCTCCTGCAATCAGGAAAGTGTGAGTTCATCCACTGGCTCTGCCGCTTCCCACTCAAATGACCTCAAAGTACCCTAATCATACGATCACCACCATAAACTAGTTTTGAGTGTTTCAAGCATAAATGAAAGGGAATTCTATTGCTAAATCTGGTTAAACATTAAATGAACTATTTTTAAAGCAGATCTTCCTCATGTAAATCTCAAGGTACCAAGAACCACTCGAGCTTTAAAATAGTTTTATTCATACAAAAAACAAACTTACACAGCATACAAAATATTGAACAACTGGCTTCACTAACAAACATCCTAAATTCGATCACACTGCAAGTTCAATTCCAGCTTATGACCTGCGCTCATCTATCGTCACGGTTTTCTGCGGCCATGTTGTCGTCAGATCTCCGCGATGGCGGGTAGAATCGGTGCTCTGAATCTCCTGGACTTCCTGTAAGTGAGGCGGCAGCCGGACGTCCAGGTGAACGCGACGCCCGTCCGACCCCTGACGGAGGTCAAGCTGCAAACCGGGGCTTCACCTGCTGCGTTCGTCTCCGAGCGCGGCTCGCCGTCCTCGGACGTCTTCCCGCCGACGCTCTCGGAGTCCTCGGCACTCGGCTCCGCCGGCGTTCTAGCCCCCGAACGGGAGCCGGCGGGTGAACCAGCCGGACTGTCCTGGTGTGCAAACTGCCATGTTCTCCGAATCCCTCCGTCCAGCCGTCCTCCCCGAAGGAGCCGGGCTGCCGTGAGGAAGGAGTCCGTCTGCGTGTGGAGGTTCTGCTGCTCTGGGTTACTTCTACTCTCCATCCTCCTGTTGGTTCTTCGTCACCTGTGACGTACAGCTGGTAAGAAAACACACTTTTAATGACTTACACACGTAAATCTAATCCTCAGCTGCTCAACCTCCAAAAACCCTCGGACTGGACCCCGACAGCACAAAGTGTCGCCTTTGTTACTTCATTTTCTGTTCTGCTCGTCACTAAATCCACTCTGCTCTAGACGCTGTGACCTTTTGTCTGAAAACCTGCACAGGAACGAAAACGCATCAACACTGAAAGTAGAAAGCCTCTTCATGACAGTCCCAGGTCACCGAGCTTCTTAGTACCACCTCTCGCCACAAGAGGACGTAGTGAGTCACATTAGTTTGTTCTCACAGCACAGAACAAATCAAGTGCCAACGTTTAAAAACTGGCTTAACATATCTAATAGTGCAGTTTTAAGTTGCTGTCAGAGCATCTGTGGACGGAGGTGAAGAAGTGACGGAGGTCAAGTTTCTGGACTCAAAAATCAACAAGTTGTTCAGGAAGTCAAGCACAAACACTGTCACAGTTCTGTCAGTCTCGGTGTCGTATAGTCAAGACCAAGACTTTCAAAATGTGGTCCCCTGCACGGCTCGACGAGTGTCGGCGGGACGAGGAGTTTCGAAGTCAGAGAGGGAAGCAGAGAGAGATGAAGGCCGGGAGAGGAGAGCAGGGCAGCGAGCGAAGTGACGGAAAACGTTGGGAAACGATCAATACAACCCCGCGAAAACACTGACCAGGGCCCACGGCTCACATGGTCCTACTGGAACGTCACGTCTTCACACAAAGTCCGACCAAAGCTGAAGAACCAGTTTGTAATTCAGGCCATTAAAGAGTCATTCACACTAACCAGCAGCGGCTGAAGCTCGTCTCAGAGTCCAGGGGAGGTGAAGGACGTCGTCGCTCTGCGGTGGAACCACTGCTGGACGCTCTGAAGTAGAAAACTCACATAAGATACGGCTGCAGGAGAACAGTCCAGGTTTCATCATGATACATGTTCTCCAGCTGTTTCTCTCTTGGACTTTGTGTTTAGAAGCTATTTTCAAGACATTTCCTACAACTAATTCATTCATTATTCTGGAATCCATCACAGAACGGCTTCCCATCGCAATCTTAGTTCTTAAAAGGTATTTGTGGTACAGTTTTCCAGTATAACACATGATCAATCACCCAGGAGGCCCCTTTTAAATACAACGAGATTAAATAGAGAAGCTCAGAGGAGTAGACAGTACATTGATTTATACAGTAATAATAGTTTTTTGGTCGCAAAAGCAGTTTTAAAGCTCAATTTTTAGAAAAATACATGTTAGATGAGAGATTTCGTCCCTCTGTAATGGCTCCCTGAAGCTTTCACAGAAATATACTGAAACATTTGATCTTACTTTTGATTTTATTCACATGCCAGAGTCCTTTTCTTATCTATTGGCTAGAAAGGGCCTTAAAAAATGGCACAAGTATAATGAGGAAAAAGACCGAAAACCACAAGAAATTGAAAAAAAAAACTCTGAGATGACGAGAATTTCTAAAAGGAAAAAAAACTTAAAATGCCTTAAAAACAAACAAACAAACTGATTTAAAAAAAAACCCCAAAAGGTTTAAACAGCACAAATGTCAGAATTGTCTAAATGCTGAAAGAAATCGGGTAGAAGAACATGTAAAGTCCTGAACTGGAATAAAAACTTCATAAATGCAACATAAGATCTAAAACTACATATTAAAGTTCATCAGCTGTATTCGTCTCATTTTAAAGGTTAGACAAGTTTTGCGTCTCCAGTTTAGTGAAAAGTCACAGAAACGTCTCTGGTGCTCATAAAGGTTCCGGATCACTGCTGGATCCTTTCATGTGGCCATACAAGCACCATTAAACCTTCACACTCACATTCAGAATGTAAGAAAAGTCACTTCTCTCCATAGTTTTATAAGATTGAAACGCTTGTTTCCACTTGGTCGAGCTCTTTTAATCCTCCAGCGAGGTTGAGGTCCTACCTGGTTTCAGTTGGAGGTCGTGGGTCTCTGCGCTCACTCCTCGTCCTCTCTGCTCTTCTGTCTGACTGAGCCGGGCTTTTTCACCCCGGTCTCCCCCCGCCTCCCTCCCTCTCTCGTCCCCCCACCCCCCCTCCTCTCCGGGGGGATTCTCACTGGTGCCAGTGCTTTAGCTCAGACTCGCTGCTTTCTGAGAAATCTGTTGGCCAAACACTAAAAATCCACCTCATCAAATTGCAGCTTGGTTCCCCAAGTCAGTGAATCAGATGATGGGCAGCAGTTGACATGACGTGTCCACGAGTAGTATTGCTGAATCAAGCCGCTCCGTCTGGACTCGGCCAGGTGGGGAAGACTTTAGCGATGTGAGACAAAAGACCTGGGTTTTTTGCTGACACTGGCTGGACTGTAACCTCTGCAGGGTCTCTGCCCCGGTGGCCTGTTTGCTCTGTAAGTCGCTCTCTGGTCTCCCACTTCTGGGTTCAGCAGGTTTACCTGCTGGCCACCAAACTGGGGGAAAAGGCTCATTGAATGATCAGACACCAGGTAATTGGCTGTGCTTTACAACCAAATGAAAGAAGTACATTTCTAATCACGTCGTCCACCATGTCAGCTCTAGTGTCCAAGTCTTTCTTTGCCTCAGTGGGTTTTTATTTTAGTCCATTTAGTCCTGTATTGTCCCTTTTTCAGGGTAGTTTATTAAAATTGCTCATAAAGTGCATTTGCATTGACTGGTCCTTCTGTTTGTCGACAGTTTGAATGTGCCTGTGACTCTCTGGTCGCGTTGAGTTTGTCCTGCGATGGACACGGTGTCGCTTGTCGTCACTTCTATGACTCCTTTTGGGTGTTTGTTGACACGACGGCGCTCCGAGCCACTGGAAATGCAACTTTTTGGAAACTGCTTCCAAGGTGGAACTTTTTAGAAATGCTTCTTCGTACGCACCTCGGCGGTAGTCACTAGTAGTTCTGCACATGCTCAGTAGAGACAATCAGAACAACGTTTCCTCCGTGGTGTCGTGACTCCCAGTCCAGATTCTCCTGGGACTTGGTACTTTTATTTTGACAGTCGCCGTAATAACAATACGACTTGGTCATCTGAACTAGAATGTCTGTGTTCACCCGTTGTTATTGTTTAGAGTATTGTTACCTTCGCTAATGAACGTTGGGTGAAAGTTATGTTTTTGTCTGCATGCATTTCTTTATTTATTGGCATGTATGCAGTGGCAGCTGGTCAATAGGGGGCGCCGGGGCACAGCCCCCCCCCCCCCCCCCCCCCCCCCCCCCCCCCCGGTGGAAGCAAGAGGAATGTTTTTTGTTTTTTTTAAATATAAAATATATGAATACACTGTAATACTGTCAAAATTTGTTTATGATGATAATGAAGAAATGCATCACCAGCCACCACTGTATTTATGTATATATGTATTTACCAAATCTTCACCAAAACGTTTGACTCAAATTGCATGAAATCTTCAGGGATGATTTCTCATCATCCAAGGATCAATCCTTTAGATTTTGGGATGTTAACGGCAAACCGTTTCCAAATAAATCCCAGAAAACTGTGTAAATATGTTGCTACCCTACCGAGTTACCATTGATATGCGCTAACTCGGCGTTGGCGAAGGTCTGCGCTCTCTACCGAATGTAGCTCTAGGGTGTGTGGTTTCATTACATAACATTTTCAGCGTTTCTGCCATTTATGAGGAAACTTACGTTGATTTCAAAACCTTACCGTGTAAACACAAAATTGTTCTGTAACAAAAACAAAGTGTGTTCACTGGAAACGTTGTGGTGTAAACTTGCCCCGCCCGGCCGGGATCAACTCCTGTGGTGGTCAGGCGGGTCTAAGAAATTTGATTGTTGGACAAAGATGTGCGACTTTTCTTACAGTTTCCCGACACCAATCAGCCGATTACATTACGACCACATTCTTCTGCCAACACGTCCAGAACTCATCGGGGCATGGACTCTGGTGGACTCTGGTGAACTCTGGTGGACTCTGGTGGACTCTAGTAGACTCTGGTGGACTCTGGTGGACTGTGGTGGACTCTGGTGGACTCTGGTAGACTCTTGTGGACTCTGGTGGACTGTGGTGGACTGTGGTGGACTCTTGTGGACTCTGGTAGACTCTGGTGGACTCTGGTAAACTCTGGTGGACTCTGGTAGACTCTGGTGGATTCTGGTGGACTCTGGTGGACTCTGGGGGACTCTGGTGGACTCTGGTAAACTCTGGTGGACTCTGGTAGACTCTGGTAGACTCTGGTTGACTCTGGTAGACTCTGGGGGACTCTGGTAGACTCTGGTTGACTCTGGTGGACTCTGGTAGACTCTGGTGGACTCTGGTGGACATTGAATCCCTTCTCGTTGGACGAGTCGCTACACAAACTGACTTGTGCAACAGAAACCGTCTCAATCGGCCCTTTTCAGAAGCGTCCTAAAATCCTTCTGTCCTATAACAGTTTGCTGGTTTTCTCCCTGACATGCACCTCCGTCCCACTGACTGCTCCATCCACCATTGTTATCTACTGGTCATAATCTTATGGCTGATCACTGTGTGTCTAACCTACTTCTGCGCTCTCATTGATTTCCATGACTTCTGTGTCAATTTGAGGCCTTTCGTCATCGAGGGCAGTAAAAAAGCCGTCTGGCCTTCGTCCAGAAAACCTTCAGTGTCGTATGTCTTAAAGCTGCCGGCCAGAACCCGCGAGAGGCTCCAATCCGGCCACACCGGCCAGCTTTAAGATTTAAACAATCCCAAAGTGCTTCAAGGAACAAACTGAGAAAATTTTAAAACGCATGAGTAAAAATTCGTAACAGCAAAAAATGTAAGGGTTATTGGGTACAGAAAGGAACAGCATAAAGGACATTCCTTTTTTTTTTTAAAAGGTTAGGTTTTTAGTTTTTGCTTAAAAACCCCTGAAGTGGGTTCGGTACCGGTGAAATAGAACTGTAATAACCTTTGAATGTAAAATTTCAAGTTTGTCTTTGTTGAGGAAAATGTCTGTTACTACAGAAATTGTTGAGATTTGGACGTTTCTCAATATTTTACACCAGAAGGTTGAACTAAAATTGGATTTATGTTGAGATTGTGGTCATTTCCTCTGGTAATTCCGTGGTTTTTGTGAGGAAATCATCAGTGAACCTCTCAAAGAAAAGTCATTCAGGTTTAATTGTCCCCGTTAAACATTTATCACTAAATCGCTGCTCCTCCATGAAACTTCCTCTCCTGGTTGAAGAAACGAGATTCTTCAGGTTCAGACCAGAAACTCGGATGTGATCACACGTCGCCCCCTCTGCTCCTGGCGCCCCTCCATGTGCTGCTCGGTTCAGGTCAAAGTGAGCCGGCCGGTGCTGTCGAACCCCCCCCCCCCCCCCCCCCCCCCCCCCCCCCCCGCAAGCTATTTCAAATATTTGAGGATTCCACGGAGTCACGTGACGAGCCGCCTCTGGGAGCGGCGCCCGTTCACATGCTGCCCTCTCCGATCCTGGACGGACCCGAGCCGGTCTGCACATCGATCTGGGTCAAAGGTAGCGGGAGAGCTGCAGAGCACCGGGTTCAGCGCTGGATCACATTAGCAGCTCTACGGTCCCTGGGGACCGCAGGAGGCTTTTCTTTCCTCCTACTTTGCTCCAGATGTTTGCAGGCGGTCGCTTCACCACCGAGACTCCGAGACATTTGTAGGCCAAATTCCAGCATGACGCCACTTTCTACATCCAAGGGCGTCAAACACGTTTTAGTCCAGGGGCCAGATTCCATCATGAGTGGTGAGCTGCTGCCATCATAACCTTCATATTTAAAGTTTTGCTTTGTCGTGTCTTTATTTTACAGAAAATGACAATAAAATCAACATATAGCCGGCTCAGCGCTTCTTTCTTTCTTTCTTTTTAAATGGCGGGAATGGTATGGACCAGCAGATGGCGGTAATAATGCAACTTTATGGATGCAAACCGCCGTTAAAGAAGAAGAAGATTTTAATGGAACACACAACAATGTTGCTCGGAGTCTCTGAAAATGCAACTTTTGGAAAACGGCTTCCAGGGTGGAATTTAAAAAAAAAAAACTCTTGGTCTTCGTGGAAATGGAAGAAAAAAAACACAACTTTTCTGAAACGGTGCTACCGTGCATGCGCACCACGACCGTAGTTAAAAAGGTCTTCTGTCCATGTTCTCCTGGACTTGGGAGTTTTATTTTGACAGTCACCGTAAAAACAATTTGGTGGTCTGTCCACGAGAATGTCCGTGTTCTCCCGTTGTTATTGTTTAGAGCCCGTTGTGCTCTGCTGTGTGTGTGTGTGTGTGTTTGTGTGTGTGTGTGTGTGTGTGAGTGTGGTGTCATTAAAAAAACAACCAACAGCACCAACTAGTGGCCCAACATGAACACTACATCGAAAACTGCAACTTTTCTGAAATAAAACCCCAGAAATGATGAGTTTTCACTTTGTGGTGTAAACGAGCCGATCCCTCTCTTTTCCTTCGAGCTGAAAAATTCTCTGTGTGAGACTGAAAAGTAGGTCAGTGTGTCCCCCCGGTCTGGGGGGTTGGGGGCGGGGGGATGGGAGATGGGGGGGGGGGGTTCAACAGTGTATGTTGCATTCAACATGCTGCTCTGGATTATTCCGGTTCTTTTCTGTTGCGGTGTTTCTCAGCTGTATGTTGTCGGTGGTTTTGATGGTGTGTGGATCTAATGCAGCAGGAAACAAACCGTGGAGTTTTGTTGGTTTTTAATCACAATAATCCTATTTCATTGGATTAATCTGCAGGAACGGCTGATAAACACAAGAAATGACGCCGTGCTTGAAACAGTCTGACGTTACTGACTCGTAATCCTCGTTAAGATTCCTGTGGATTTGACTTGACTTGTTTCGGGAGATGAGCTGCAGACCAGAAACGAACCTGCGACTATCAGAACTAGTTCTGTCTGGAGAATCTGAGGTCAACAGAGACCTCAGATTTTGAATCATTTTGATAAAAAAATGGCCAAAAAAGATCATCCAGCCATCAAACCACATGAAAATCTACGATTTCTGTAACAGATTTTTAAAAAATGCTTCATTTTAACTAGTGAGATTGAGATTAAGATTAGTCAAGACTCAAGACTCCTATACGGTTATTGTCGTGGATGTTAATGAAAATCAGTAATAGATTGTAGTTACTTGTGTCTTGAGGAAACATTGCTGGATTATTGTAGTGTTGCTTTGACAGATTAGTTTAGCTGTTAATGGGAGGAATATGCTCTATAATCTGGACGTTAGAGGGGGAAGATGCTTTATAATCTGGATGTTAGAGGGGGAAGATGCTCTATAATCCGGACGTTAGAGGGGGAAGATGCTTTATAATCTGGATGTTAGAGGGGGAAGATGCTCTATAATCTGGACGTTAGAGGGGGAAGATGCTTTATAATCTGGATGTTAGAGGGGGAAGATGCTCTATAATCTGGACGTTAGAGGGGGAAGATGCTTTATAATCTGGATGTTAGAGGAGGATTATGCTCTATAATCTGGATGTTAGAGGGGGAAGATGCTCTATAATCTGGATGTTCAAGGAGGAAGATGCTCTATAACCTGGACGTTAGAGGGGGAAGATGCTCTATAATCTGGATGTTCACGGGGGAAGATGCTCTAAAAGTATTACATGAGCACGAGTAAAAAGATACTTTCCTTCACAGAGAAGGTACGTGTACATATCTTCATGAATAACTATATAGCTTGACCGCTTGGGGCGGCATGGCAAGGTTGGTAGAGCGGTCGTCTCCCAATCAGAAGGTTGCAGGTCCCATCTCTGTCCTTGGGCAAGACACTGAACCCCAAAACTGCCTGTGAGTGGTCGGTGGTGGTTGGAGGGGCTGATGGTGCAGATTGGCAGCCTCGCATCCGTCAGTCTGCCCCAGGGCAGCTGTGGCTGAAGTTTACCACCATCCAGTATGGAGTGAATGAATAATGCAGTGTGAAGTGCTATGTAAACCCATGCATCATTATTATTAAACCGGTTCAGTCTGTGACAGTCGCCTTCTGTCAGATTAAAATACCTTTAGGTTTAATCTGGGTGGGACATACTGGTGCACAATCACTCCTTATCTGCAGCCGGGTTGAGGTGGAGACATGGAATCTAACTTCTGGGCCTCTGCTCCGGAATTGGTCGCGGCGCCGCGGGGTGGCTCATTGTCCCGGTGGTTCTTGAGGCACCTATGTGGGGCGGCCCCATGGGGTGAGCTGGCCTGGTGTTGGACTTGGGGGTGCCAGGGAGCTCTGCTGTGTCCTCGGGGGCCTCGGGGGCCTCGGGGGAGGCGGCCGCTGTGCCTCCGGGTCTTCGGGCTTGTGGCTGTTCTCTGCGGTCCTGCGGCCTTGGGTGGTGTCGGTCTGCGGAGCTCCGTCACTCCTGGACTCTTTTGGTAGCCCCACCTGCAGGATGAAAATCACTCCGACCCACATGTAGAATCCTCCCAGGACTCACTGGGCCGACACTGGTTAGTTATATCTGTCTTCTTGCTGGATCGAGACCAATGGTGACACACACACACACACACACACACACACACACACACACACACACACACACACACACACACACACACACACACACACACACACACACACACACACACACACACACACACGCACACACACACACTGTAGGGTAGGGGAGGTAGCGACTCCACCTGAAGAAAACAATGGTGTGGGATTCATTTGTCACGTCCTGTGATGTACGGGTAATGACCGTATAATGACTGTACAGGTAATTACCCATACAGGTAATGACTGTGGTATTCAGAACATATCAGTGCAGGGCGGCTCCTTCCTGACGTGGAGCCAAGCTTTCATTTAGCACCATTCCTGCACCGCAGCAGTCAGGAAACCATGTTGGAGAGAAAGTCAGAGTAAAGTTCCTCCACCCTGGATTGTTCAGAAACGTCGCTGTGGTCTGAGGTTTTGGTGAAGGTGTGTTTGAGATGGGAGAGGCTTCCACAAAGAGACCATCCATTCATCCATTCATCCATTCATCCACGTCCGTCGGTTTTGCCCCCAGGGCCCCGCCTCAGGTGGGAGTTTGTAAACACGACATCGGAGCAAATTTTTGAAAATGCTCCAATTCCATCGCTGCTCCTGCACATTCATACCACAGCTGTACTAACAAGTTGTTCTGCACATGCTCAGTAGATAGACATGAATAATTTTCACCTCCAGAGTCAGTTGTTTTCTTTCTTTCTTCTTTCTATTTCATATTTTTCTTTCCTTTCTTTTCTATTTTTACCTTTTAAAGTTGTGCCTGTACAGGAATTCAACCACCAACCAACCAACGACCGGGACAAACGATGGAACGTGTGGCGGATAGAATAACCTTGAAATCCATTTGGTTTCCATGGTAACAAATGTGGTGTCTGTGAAGGTGTGCGCTCTATCGACTGTAGTTCTCGTTCTTTATTTTTCCCGCTTTTTTTTTGTTGTTTGTTTTGTTTTTTAACTTTCCTTTCCTTTTCTTTTTCTTATTTTTTCCCTTCTTCACTGAAGCTGTTCTGGCTGTTTCAGCCGTTTCAGCTGTTTTTAATCCGATTGAACTGTTTTTTGAAAATCAGTGTGGAATGAAAGTAAAAATGAAAACAAACGATTCTTTGCTGTAAAATGCTGTGAAAGCGTCAGCGAGCCGCAGTGCAAACACGTTTCTAGTTTGAGTCTTACCAGTTAAGGTTTACATCTTGATCTTTGACTTTGACTGTCGCACACCATTTTTCCACTTCGTCAAGCCGCACCAGGTTTAATCCGTCACAGGGACAATAAATAATAGGCACCTTAAAAAAAAAAAAAAGAAAAAAAACGAAAAGAGGATGAACCTGTCGTTCCTGTCTGGCCTCTCTGTCATTTGCTGCCTGAAATTCTGGAGCGAGAAATGAGAGTTTCTCAGTACAGAGGTCAACTGCCACGGGACGTACGCCTCGGAGAACTCCCCCAAACCCAAAGGTGAGCGTTTTATTTCTTTATTAAATCATCTTATAACAGCAGAAGTGACTGATACTTATCTGAAACAGGGAGTTTTGATTTGACAGAAGAGGGAATACTCTGTGAATTCACGACAATTAATCTGCTCTGTTTGTTAAACAAGGAAGACATACACTATATCATCAACACAGTTGTACTACCGAGTACAGTGAAAAGTACTTTCTTCACTCCTGAAACTCGTTGTTATAAAAATGTGAAGTACACGTTTTAAAAGATTGATCATGTTTTTGTTCTATCTAACACATTTTCCTTCCTTGTTTATATTTACTGACAGGTTTTTCTCTGCCTTTCCAGCTTTTGTTTGTATTTGTCTGTATATATATATATATATATATATATATATATATATATATATATATATATATATATATATATATAACATGATGTATTAAACTATATATTCAACAAATTAAAACAAAGAATCAGATGTAAAACTCTGCCACAAACAGCACAAATCGTGTTAAAGTGTGTCGGTGTTACACAAGAAATAAACACAAAGTACCTCAGATAGGAGAACGTTTAAGTCTCCAAACATCATAAACATTTAGTGATATTCTATTAAAATCAAACCTTTTAAACAACAGAACCGATTCCCTTTTCTACTGTCACCACGAATTCTTTCATTTCCTGAACCTTCAAAGTATTTGGTGTAGTGAAGATATCATTTAAATAAAGTAGACTGTTGTGGCCCCGAAACCGAGCCCTGTGGAACACCACTGGTTACTCCTCGAGGGGGAATGCAATATACTGGGAAATTATTCAGATAACCCCATAGATTATTTAACAAATCAGTTGTGTCAAAAGCTTTTCGGAAATCAATCAAAAAAAAAAAATAAAGTATATAGTTTCTTATCTGCAGCCGCTGATATATTTTCTTTAAAATGTATTTATGCCTTAATATAAATTCATTAATCAAACTTCAGAAAAGAGCCTGATGTTTTTGTTGGTAACTGCCTCCTGGTGCCGGATTATTAGAATAATCCCTGATGTTTTTCTTTGTATACAATCATATTTATAATTCTGTTATGATATTAGACAAATAGTTTGACTTACAACTCCTGGTTTGACCTCCAGACGTCAACATGACTTCTAAAATGGTCATCAATCAGCCGGGGCCGGTGATGCACATGGAAACCTCCGCAGATTGGGGCTCTGGAGTATGTGACTGCTGGAACAACAAATCAGAATGTAAGTCACTGAACACCCATCTTTTGTTTATACTGTAAAATGATCTAGAATCTGGACGTTAAAGGTGGAAGATGCTCTATAATCTGGATTATAGTGGAGGAAGCTGCTCTATACTCTGGATGATATAAGGAGGAAGACACTCTATAGGAGGAAGATGCTCTATAATCTGTATGTCATAAAGAGGAAGATGATCTATAATCTAGATGTTAGTGGGGGGAGATGCTCTATAATATGGATGTTAGTGGAGGAAGATGCTCTATAATCTGGATTTTAGCTGAAACGGCCTTACAAATAGTCCATTTAAACCAGCTGGCAGAGCATTGCTGTAGAATCTGCTGATGGAATTAATCCTAAATGTGGATTAATTCCAGATGTTTTGTGTTTCAGGCTGTTTTGCGTTCTGGTGTTGCCCCTGCTTCGCCTGCAAGACGTCGAAGCGCTACGGCGAGCCGCTCTGTCTGCCCCTGCTGGAGGTCTTCAGCGGATTCGCCCCGGCGATCACCATGTCCATGAGGGTCTCTATGAGGCAGCGCTACGGCATCCATGTAAGTGTGGAGAGGGGGGAGGCGGGGGAGGGGGGGGGGGGGTTAATACGTTTATTAGGCTTTGAGTTTGTCACTTCTTTGATTTGGTGAATTTGAGTTGTTGAGTTTGTGAAATTCTGAGTTTCAGATTATTTGACTTTGTGAGTTTTTCAGTTTGTAAGGTTCTGACTTTCCGAATTTTCAATTTTCCGAGTTTGCGACTTTGAGTTTGTGATTTTCCGAGTTAGTGATTTTCTGCGTTGGCGGGTTCCCTCTGCAGGGCACCATGTGCAACGACTGCGTGCTGTCGAGCTTCTGCAAACCTTGTGTCTGGTGTCAAATGTCCAGAGAGATGAGGAGAAGGGACGCCGCGGTCATCCTGGTCAACAGCAAATTCACATGACGGACATCTCCACAGTTTCGCTAAGATACTTTTAACATCACACACACCGCATACCTTTCTATATCATTTCTTCTCGTGTTTTATTCAGAAGTTTGAACAAATCTTTAACTTTTCCAAATATCTCACATTTATTTTCCGGCCATTACAGGGGAAAACCTAGAGGATAGAAGACATGTAATATTTTTGAATGGAAATTCTTGTATGTTTATAGAAAATACTAATTTATTCCCAATAAACTTGCTTAAAGTGCATAATATGTGTTGGTGTTTGTAACATTTAAACTTATTTGACATCATGAACATCTCCCTCAGTGTCAATATACATCCAAGACTTTGTACAAAGCTTTTAAAGGTGCAGTATCTAAAACCCTGAATTTAAAAGTTAAACATAAAACACGTAAAAGAATTGAAGGTTCTTCATTAAGCCCAAATAAAGACAAACTTTGGCTCTCTGCTGCCACCTTCAGCTTCAAAGTAGCATTACTTGTCATGGTTGTGCTACATAACACAGCCACTAGAGGGAGCCCTCTCCTCACCAGGAGCCACAGAGGTCAAATGAGGTCACGTCGACTCTCAGGACTTGTTCACCTCCACTAAAATCACAGAAACTCCTCATGACATGTTTCTGTGTCTCTCTCTGTCTTTCTACTGAGTGCAGAGCAACGAAAACATTTAAATGTCACATCTGTCTTCAGGTGAGCTGATAATTTGCTCTTCGTTTCCATTTTAAAACATAGAAATTACAGCGTTTGCATCCTTTCTGGTGCTGATTTCTCTTTTTCTGTCCACTTCTGGGAAATTACAAGAGTCTGACCCTCTTTTTTGACAATGTATTAATTAAAAAAAAAAAGAAGTATATTTTTATTATAACATGTCAGAATCAGAAATCAGAATCCATCCATTGTCAATAACCGATCATATAAAATATATCTATATTACATGAAAACACATGTACACAAAAAAGAATGATCTATATCTAATGTACACACACTAACACACACATATCTAATTCAACATGTCTGAAAAGCGGCAGGAAGGATTAAAAATAAAAAACAAACAAACAAAGAAAATGTATAAATATTTAAAGAAAGTACATGAGAAATGTGAAGTCATTCATATGGAATCGAAGTTCTGAAACAAAAACTTTGTTGAGTGTAATCTCGATCCCCCCCCGCGTTGAAAGTAAAATCCATTTAAACTAAAGTCCTGAGTGGGTTTGGACCAAACAGACTCACCATGCGACACGCTGAGGATAAATCCTCACACTGTTGGTTCACAGAAATGAAGAGTTTTATTTTATCGTCGCGGTCGGATCTTTAAATGGCTTCATCTTCGCTGTGTGGTCAGGTGAGCCGATACTGTGTGTGCCGATACTTGTAATATTCCCACTTTGAGCTGTGAAAGCCTTCAGGGTCAGTGTCATGTCATATTTCATCACATTACTCCCAATAAACTTTCCCACTTGTTCGAGTTCCCGTGGAAGCGATCCTTTCCCCCCCCCACCCAAGAAAACTTGGCCCTGGTGTTCACTGTAAATTGCTCAGTGGGTTGTTTTTAATGGGATTATAATGACAGTTATGGTTTGCAAGAATTGATGTTTGTGACTTTTACGAGGTGTGAGTGAAGGGGCGGGACCAGGCGGCTCATAAAGGCCGCAGGAATGTTAATTGGTGGAGGCCACTGCTGCCCTCTTTGTTCTGCTGGCTCATAGTGGGCTTCTGTTAAAGGCCAAAGCACTGATTTAAAATCTGTGACTTTAACCCCGCACACCCTCCTCCCACACACACGCACACACACACACGCACACACACACACACACACACACACACACACACACACACACACACACACACACACACACACACACACACACACCCTCCCGTCCTTTCTTCTCATGGGGAAAATGGACCTTTTTTTGCTTCTCTCATTTCCTCCATGTTGGTTAATCAGGTGGTCGCTGCCCCCCTCCCGCTGGGTTTGATCCAGTGTTGGGGGAGTAATTTTATCACAGGTTTCCCTTCTAACGCGGCCACACGGGCGGCGGCGGCGGCGGCGGCGGGCCTTCCAGCCCGGCCGGGCCCCAGATGACTGTGAGCTTTCTGAAAGCCAAGAAGGGATTTGTGTCAGAGAGTCGTTTTTTATCGTTTGGGAATATTGAATAAATGAGCCGAGGGTACACTTGTTCTGCTCTCGACCTCGGAGCTTGATCTTTTCTTTCCAATCTTTGATATTTAATTGCTCTCTTTTCTTTATATCTTTTTTTTTTTTTTTTTACTCACAATTGTCATCTCTGAGAACTTTATCCATTTATTTCTATTAGAGCCAGGTGGAGTTTTTTTAATGGCAGCCAGCACGTTTATAACAAGACTCTCATCTTACACTTCCCAGCTTTATTTTTGTTTAAATAATAAAAATCCCCATAATGTACACACAAAAAGAAAGATTTTATCTATTTACATCTTCAGTATATACACATATATATACTTATGCATGTAACCCCTTTGTAAATAAATCTGTCTAATTAAATAAGTCTCTATTTTATGAAAATACATATTCACAAATAAATCTCAATCCAATATACTAATGCCTATCTAGACATACATTCATAGTTATATACATACATATAGGAATGTATATATAAGACATTTATTAAATTTTGCCCTTTCTCCAATATTCAATAATCATATTTTTTAATTGTATATAATTTTACATGCACAAAAAGACATTAAATCAATATAAACAGAAATTCTGATGTCAATATGAGGATTTGAAGTAAGTTCAGAAATAAATGATGACGACGTCGTAGATTTTGATCAATTTTGTCTCCTGACTTTGAAGCACGGTGCAATTTTCTAAAAGTCGAATGAATGAATAAATACGTAAACATCAAAACATCAGAAATGTCTTTTGATATTTTTTTTTCTTGCGGCTTTGCCTCCCGCTCCGACCTCTGCTGCCCCCTGCTGGGGGCCCAGGCTTCAGGACGGTTACCACCTCTCAGGTCCTGTTTACACCACGACGTTTTCAAGTGAAAATACAAAAAACACACTTTGTACACACATTTTGGACACACTTTGTACACACTTTGTACACACTCCTGGATGGCTTTCATGCTTCAATATGACTGTAGACTTTAATGATGACATAGTTGAATTGCGTTCATTTTGTTGTCGTAAACACGTAGATTATAGACTCTTCTTTCATGACAGGTAGATGCAGGAAAGATTTTGCCTGACATGTTATTAATTTCAGGTGTTTAGGTGCAGGAAGATACTGAAAACTCTGCAGTTAACCCTTTCTGCTCCATACTCCTTTACCTTCACACGTTCATACTCTGAGGAGTCTCTGCTTGTGTTTGTTGGATTGTTTTTTTTGTGTGTGCGGCTCTCAAGTCCTGTTTACGCTCCAACGATTTCAATGGAAAACACAAAACTGGAGTTGTGTTTTGGGTGTCCGTTTACACAGCAACTCTGCTTGGAGTCACTGAAAAATGCAACTTTATGGAAAAGGATCCCCAGGTGGAACTTTCTGAAATCACTCGTTCCGTCGCTGTGAGTGAGAACTCAACTTTCTGGTAACGCTCGGCGCCCGTCTCCTTGCAGATGGTGCAAACCCTGCTAATGGGCATGTGCTATTATAACTAGTAGTTGTGCACATGTTCAGTCGATGGACAATAAGGACAATGTTTCCTCCAGAGTGACGTGACAAACCAAAACGATCTGTTTTCGTACGTAGTCGTATAAACGAGGCCTGAATCTCTGAGGGTTTTCGTGGCGGCCTCGAGGTCACGGGATGGATTTGAACCTGGAATCGACCCGACGGCTCGTTTGCGCCGTGGGTTTCCAACCGTGACGGATGGAGGCGCAGTCTATCTGCCAGAGTCTCTCCATAGTTTCCTGGGGAAGTGTTCCTTTTAAAAGACAAGGTTGGAGTTGCCGGGGAGTCGGCTGATAACAGGTCAGGTTAAGATGGGGCTGGGGGGGGGGGGGGGGGGTTCAGGGCGATCGGGGTGATGGGGGTGTTGGGGTGGTGGGGTGGTGGGGTGCAGTCCTATCAGACGACGGGCCTCCAGGCAAACAAACGGCTCTGACCTCTCCAAACAACGGCAGCAGGGAGCTGCTGATAGCGGAGACGGATAGATGGAGGTTGTGATGGTACGGCGTATGTGTGTGTGTGTGTGTGTGTGTGTGTGTGTGTGTGTGTGTGTGTGTGTGTGTGTGTGTGTGTGTGTGTGTATGTGTGTGTGTTGGGGGGGGGTCAGGGATTATCTGGATGTTGTCATGTCCATTAAAATGAGAGGGCGGCAGGAGGGTGGAGGTGGAACACCGTTATTAAGACAATCTAATTATTTTTAGCTCAGATTTCATGCTCATTAATTAAAATCACGCTATTTGCAAAATGTCTTCATAATATTTATATCGACTCAAATCTGAGCTCGTCAGATGTTTTAGGACCAACATAGGATCAACAGTGACGGTCGTGTCACTCGACAATGTTTCAGCTCGCTCCAGATCTTCAGTCCGGATCGTTCCGTCAGTAACACGATTCGACTAATCTCCTCCAGCGTCGCCGGTCGGCAGCAACTCGACTACATCCGTGCCGGGTGGATGTGAGGTCAGCCTGAAACGTCCTCCGCCAGGTCGTCCCCCCATGAGAACTCCACATCATCGCCGATCTGGCTGCTCGGACGTTGGTTTGAGTTTTGACCTTCAGAATCCGGCTTCTTTAACTTCCTGCGGTTCAGATCCGTCTCATGTGGACGGATTCCAGCGCCCTCGTCCTCGTCCTTGTCCTCTTCCTCGTCCTCTTCCTCGTCCTCGTCCTCGTACCTGTTGTAGCTCTGGACTGCGTTGGTCGTTGCTGTGGCGGTTTGAGGTTTTCAAAGAGCCAGGTTGCTAGCTCGACGCCCTCGCCTGTGCTTGCCGTGCTTTAGTCTACTATTGGTTTTATATTGATGACATCAGTGTTTTGAACACATAAACAAGCCAACGGTGACGTAACTCAACAGGTTCCTAAACTTTTAGGAAAGTTTAAACGACAACGTTCTCGAGCGAAAACGCATCGTTTTTGTTCCAGTGAATTTTCACGTTTACGGAGCAACGATTTGAAAACGACGTCTGTTTACACGAAAACGGCAAAAACACCGAAAGCGATGTAGTTAGCATGTTGGGCCACTAGTTGGCGCTGTTGGTTATTTCTTTTATTGAAACTACACTCACATCCACGCAGAGAACAATCAGCTCTAAACATTAATAATGGGAGAACACTGACATTCTAGTGGACGGACCACCAAGTGGGACTGTTATTACGATGACTGTCACAATAAAAGTACCAAGTCCGGGAGAATCTGGGAGTCATGACACCGCGGAGCAGACCTGGGCCTCATGAGGCCCTCAGAAATCCTGAATCCAATCAAAGGTCCTGTTATCATTGTTAACATAACATCTTTAATGGTCACACTATTATTACATTACTTAATGTATTTACTGAACTTTAAATTTCCAGACCAAGACTGGGAAAGACTGAGAAAAAGTGCCTCAGAGCAACATAAGAAACATGAAAAAAAAAAAATCATAGTTTTCATCAAGAGATTATGATTATTATAATTATTATGATTATTATGACTCACAATAAATCCAGGGCAATAATTATTCAGTGCAACGTCCAGCTTCAGTATTGTGATTCATCTTGGCACTTTATTACTGTTTTAATGTGTTTTTATGCCTTTTTATTGTTCTTCTTTTTAGACAGTCTTTTTCATACCCAAGTTTTTCCTTCTGCAAAGATAATTTCCTTCATGTCTGTGCCTATGGCGTACATGTCTTAATGATAATAAAGATTTATAAAGATTATCTATCAGATCATTCTTTTTCAGCAAAACTTTTGTCTCGGCCCTTAATAGTGGCAATGATAGTTTTTCATGTGGCCCTTCGGGAAATTTAGTTGTCCCCCCTGCTCTGGTGGAAACGTTGCTCTTATTGTCCATCTACTGAGCATGTGCACAGTTGCTACGTCCGTAGTGTGCATGACTCGGGTCAACACAGGACGGAGCCTTTATATTTCCAGGAAGTTGCTTTTTCGATGGTTTCCACGACAACAGGGTCGGTCAAAAAGTTGTGTTTTCAGTGGGTTGTTGTACATCGTTCAATCGCCACCAAACTTCTCAGGATTCATGAAGGTCCAGCCCTGAACACATTTGATTGTGATGGCGCCACCTAATGGCAAAAGAAAATGTCTAATTTTATACTTTCAAGACAGCCTGGAGGCCTTTAGTTATGATATAGTGTGGATATGGTGGGTGTCTGTTCCAGGGCGTGTCGGTGGTGGCGTGGCCTTCTCCGACGTGCTGAATTGCTTTTTGGGGCATGAACATGTTTAAACCCTCACCAAAATTTGAATTTTGAACGATTTGAACGAAATGGCTCCACAGCGCCAGCGCCACCTACAAACTTGAAAAAGTTCATGAAAAATCTGTGGTTTGTGTAAACGGAGTCCAAAATGCATCAAAATGTTACATTTTCACTTTCAAATGTTGTGTCAACGGGCACCAAGTGGAAATGATTTCATCGCCCGATTTAAAACTTGAACAAACTAATTTTAAACTGAAGCTAAAACACTTGGTGTGCGAATCATTCCCCCATAGAAACCTATTGAGTTATCTCACGTGCACGCGTGTACACGTGCACGCGCCTGCCGCTCCTCCCTGACACCAACAGACAGACGAGGGCGGCGGGAGGAGAGGCGGAGGTCAGTGCAGGGGAGGGAAGGTCAGCACATCTTTGATTACTGAAGCTTGTCGTTCAGATAGCGGAGGACTCGAACACCCGAACACACCGAGGAGCGCCGCGGTCGCATCCCACTGACTTTTATGAGCTGAACTGTACAATTTAAATGCTGTAAAATGATAATATTTGCAAATGTGTGAAAGGTGTGATGCTTAGGATCTCTTTCCTCCAGTAGTGGCCAGCAGTGTGAGTTAAAGGCTGCTGAGTCCCTCTGAGGAGCATTGATATACGACTACTGCAAACAACCTCTAAGTGCATCTCGAGGTTCATTGAAAGAGTGAATAAGATCTATAACTCATGTGTGGATGGTCCTCTGAAGCTCACGGCTTCATTTAGAAGCACACGTAAAAAATACTTTATTAGACGGAAGTCGTTTTTTGATTTATTATTATTATTATTATTATTATTATTATTATTATTATTATTATTATTATTATTATTATTATTATTATTATTATTAGCTTTATTAGCTTTATTATTATTATTAGCTTTATTATTATTATTAGTAGTAGTAGTAGTAGTCATAGTCGTAGTATTTAATATCAGAGGCTTGAAATTAAAGTTTTATTTGGCCTCACAACTGAAATATAACACTTTTTCATAAATTCCGTTTCCTGAAACTGCTAAATTATTGATCAATACTGTCAACACATTGGAAAGGAAACTGAATTGTGAAGAATCTATAAGTTGTTTGTTTACACTGGATTTCTATTAATATCATTCATTCATTCATTCATTCATTCATTCATTAAAGTGGTAGAAAATGTGTGTTTGGTGTGTTTGAAGCCCCTTGTTACACGACTTTTTGTGGACAGATAAAATGTTGTTGCGTTTTGATCCGTGTGCACGTTTTTTTTTTTCCGTTTTGAAAACGCTCTGACACACTGCTGCTGCACGTGTGCACCATGGCCGGAGTAACTATTTGTTCTGCTCAGTAGAGACAATCAGAACAATGTTTCCTCCGTGCTGTCATGGCTCCCAGTCCAGATTCTCCTGGGACTTGGTACTTTTATTTTGACAGTCACCGTAATAACAATCCCACTTGGTCATCTGTCCACTAGAATATCCGTGTTCGCCCATTGTTGATGTTTGGAGCCCGTTGTTCTCTGCTGCATGTGTGTGTTTGGTTTCATTACAAAAACTAACAACAGCTCCAACTAGTGGCCCAACATGCTAACTGCATTGTTTTCAGCATTTCTGCCATTTCCATAGAAACAGACATAGTTTCTAAACTTTGCTGTGTAAATGCTAAATTGATGTGTGTCAACCTGAAACATGGTGTGAATGAGGAATCAAGTGTTTTCAAATGCTCATGTCACAGTATCGGGGTGAAAAAACCTGTATTTCTGTACCTTCTGTTAGCTTTTCAATATCCTGGACGTTGTCGTCATCATCACCTTCTTCATCTTCATCATCCTCATCATCACCATCATCAATAAAAAAAACCTTTTAAACCCTTTAACCTCTTAAATTTTGTTTGTTTTCATCACAGTTTTATATGGAAATGTTTTACTCTGCCGCTGTCACAACGACCTCTTATCATGAATTCAAACATTCGCCTTATTTATCTCTGTTTCTTCACGACGTCACGTGCAACGTTTTGAATTCGACCTTTCAGAAATCGGCTTTATGTCGCGTCAGTTTTAATAATTTACGTTCATAATGACGGCGCGAAGCCGTGAGGAAACCTAGTGAAAGGTTCGATTCAGCCGAATCCCCGCGAAGAAGGTGAAGTTGTGAGCTCATGTCTGTAAACAGCATCAATCACTCAAGTCACCTGCCGACAAGTCTTTTTTTTTTAGAGATTGAACAAAGTCAAAGTCTGTTTCCGTGTGTATTATTTAAATGTGCAGCTGAACAGACCACCCTGACCCATGACACCACTTACTTGCCCCGCCGTCAAACCCGCCCCCCCTAGACTCTTTGTCACCGTGGTGATTGGTAGACTAAACAGCACGCAATATTCCCCAGATCCACATCCCACCGGATCGTTACAAACATTAAGACGGTACCAAAGAAAACAAAAAAACTTGTGACGCCGACCCCCCTCCACCCCACCCCCCACCCCGTATTTTAACGGTCACATGCACGCAGGTTTGAATGCCGTCTTCTTAACATTCTTGGGCCAGTAAACAGTCGGCCGAACTGATGCATCACCCCGCAGACACACTCCGAGGCTGGGAATGTTTACACGGCGCTGTCGCCCTCTGAGGCCTCGTCCAGAGCGAGAGACTCAAGCGGAGAGCAAAGCTCCAGGAGACAATGCTCGTCCGGCCGGAGGCGGCAGCTGATAGCGCCGCCGATTACAAGCTTTTCCATTTATTCTAAACAGGGTTCATTAATGAGGGGGGGGGGGGGGCGAAGCTGCAGTCAACGGGTGGAACGGACACAGAGTCATACTGTCATACTGTATGTCACACAGAGTTTTATAGTGAGTCTGGAAATAATGATCCTTTTTGATGTTTCTTAAAGTGACGTATTTACTGGGATGAAGAGGAACTAGGAAACATTTCTATAACAACAATAATACATTTAATTTCTGATGCATTTTTGATTTAAAAATTTCAAAGTGCATTAAAAAGAAGCAACACAAACACCTAAAATTACAAATTTAAAAAAAGAGTCCTTAAAGACAGTTTAAAGCCTCTTTTCAAAAAGTAGGCCCTCAAATGCTTTTTAAAAGTAGCCACAGTCCGTGTGGTCCTGAGGAGGCTGGTGATGCAGCAGCAGCAGCAGCACTAAAGGCCCGATGTTCCATGGCCCAGAGTTTGGTTCTAGAGAGGTGGAGGAGGTGCTGCTGTGAAGAGCCTGCATTCCGGTTTGGGGTTTGCTGAGTAAGGAGTTCTTTGAGGTAGGGTTCGACATTTCTGTAAAGGCACTGGTGTGTGACGAGAGCGATTCTGTAGTTCATTCTGGCAGTGATGGGAAGCAAGTGCAGCGTGCGGAGTATTGGAGTGGTGTGCTCGTGTTCTCTGACTCTTAGTAGGATCCTAGAAAAAATACTTGAAATTAGTAGGTACAGTTAGTAAAAAATAAGCCAAACTGTAGCCTGAAGGAGCCCAACAGGGATCGAACTGAAGCCCCGTCTACACGTATTCAAATGAAAATGCTAAACTTTCGTTGTATTTTGGGTGTCTGTTTACAAAACAACGGTGCTTGGAGTGACTGAAAATGCAACTTTTTGAAAATGGCTCCCAAGGTGTAACTTTTTGAAAATGCTCAGGCTCCATCTCCATGGAAACAAGGGAAAACGTAACTTCTTGAATATCCCCCGTCTCTGTGTAAACAGCAAAAACGATGCTGTTGCGCACCACGGCTCTAGTAAACGGTTGTTCTGCACATGCTCAGTAGATGGATGATAAGAATGTTTGCCTCCAGAGTGTCATGACTGGAGGAGAAAGTTCGTCCATCCATCCATCCATCCATCCATCCATCCATCCATCCATCCATCCATCCATCCATCCATCCATCCATCCATCCATCCATCCATACATCCATCCATACATACATACATACATACATACATACATACATACATACATACATACATACATCACAAAACTTTGTGTGTTTTCACTTTAAACTAAAATATATATATATTTTTACTTACTTACCATTAACACTCATTTCCACTAATTTACTGCACCCAGTTTCCTAAATCCCTCACACCAAAGTCAATATGCTGACAAACAAACTGGAATTTGTAGCCATCAAACTGTGTTTATGTTTTGCTGATTGGCCTCATCTTCAGAAACCTGCCTCAAGGTTTTCTGAGAAATCAAAGATGGTGTCGCAGCAGCTCCAGCCAAAATATCAACATTTGACCGATTTAGCCCCCAAAAAAAACACTTTTTCAAAGAAAGAGTCTTCAAGCCTCGAGAATAGTGTGAAATGTTGTGAAACGGGTCCTTGATGGTTTTTCCCGTACGAATCAAGATCTCGCGAGATCGAGTGTAGAAACGAGATCTTGCTTCAGGAATTTTCGGGCGTTTCCGTGACGCTAAAATATCAACAAACCCGGATATCTCTTGTTTAATCTAAATGCTGGAAATACGTGTTTGTCTGAGTGTGATGGGGGATTTCCTTCAGAAAGGTATTGATGAAGTATTAGAGATGGACACCAACAACTAAAACTGGCTCCTAAAGTTAATATTTTTTGTGTGGATTCTTTCAGAGTAACTTTAAATTCAGCCGTAGCTGAAAGCGGCCAAGCATCACATGCACTGCTGAACTAACGCAGTGAGAAATCGCCTCTTTTTGTGTGCCGCTGCCTCAGAACGGATGGCTCTGCCTCCCGCTTCTCCACCAGATAAGATAGAATAACACTTAACTGATTGCCACAGGAGGAGCGGCCTCACTCTCCTGCGCTTTAACAAAATGCTGCAGATTCATTCACTTTCTCAAGAGTTGACCCAGAGAACAAAAACGACGGGGGGGGGGGGGAGCAGGTTTTGTTGGTGCGCTGCGTTTCCATGAGTCACGTGACTGAACGAGAAGCCGCCAGCAGACATGTTGGAGTCCCAGCGGCCCCGGATACGAATGAGCTGACCGCATACTACCGAGACTCCACATCAGTCAAAAAGATATACGCGACTTCCTCAGCACACACACACACACACACACACACACACACACACACACACACACACACACACACACACACACACACACACACACACACAGAGAAAAAAGCCTCCATCCCCGTCTCCATCAGTCAAGTCCTGCGGCCGATGAACTTCCATCGTCTCCAAGGTTGATAACAAGCCTCTTAAGCTTGGCGGCTAATCAAGCTCAAAGGAGGGAGAGAGGGAGAGATAGTGGAGGAGAAGAAGAGGTCTGCCTGTGGATACGGAGATCTCTCGCTTTTCATTTTCAATTTTCCCTTATCTCCCTCTCTCCGCAGGAGGAGGCGGAGGGAGGCCTAATAGCTTGTGAGGAGGAGGAGGAGGAGGAGGAGGAGGAGGAGGAGGAGGAGGAGGAGGAGGGCTCCCAACTCTCCAGAGTCTTTCTACATACCAGTCATTCATTTAAACTGGAGAGAAAAAAAGAGAGATGTCTGATGAATTACGCAGGGTCACACAGCTTCCATGTTCCCCCCGAGTTACAGAGATAGGGAAGAAGGGTGAAGAAAAAAGAGGAAGAAAAGAAATGAAAGAAAGACCAACAATGATTCTTCTCAGACGTCTCTCCGTCTTTGAAGTTCGTCCCATCAGACAAACAACGCGAAGCTGAAATAAACAGAAACAAGTGGCTGCTGCTGCTCCGCACTTCAACTCTCCCGACAGAACGGCTTCCTCTAATGAGGTCCGCCGGCAGGAACGCAGAGACTCCAGTTATTCCACAAACCTCTGATTTTAGCATGTTTGCAGTATTTCACCGTCAACGTTTGGAGAGTTCAGTCGAGGTCCTGCGGCATCCTGAGAAGATTACAGGCCGTTTTTCCCCACCTCGTGAAGGATTTTCTTTTCTTTTCTTTTTTTTGTAATGGCTCACTGCCACGAGTCTAGTGTTTCTTAGTAAACCCCCCATTCTTTCTCAACCCCGCATTTTCCCAGCATTACACTATTCCACTTTTCACACTTGTGTGAGAAATCGCACTGTTTCATCATCGACCCAAAACCATAAATAACCAAAGTATGAATGAATCAGACGGTGCTGGCCGCCTTCTCTTTTTGAGCTGTTCTCGAGTCTAAAGCAAATGAGAGATCTGTTTCTACATAATTATATATTTCAGAATCGATTCATCCATCTTCTATAGCCACTTTATCCGCAGCAGCGTTGAAAGGACCTGGAGTCTATCCCACATAACACAAACACTGAAGACAAGTTACTGTCACCAGTTAACCTAACATGCGTGTTTGTGGATTGTGGGAGGAAGCTAGAGTACGTGGAGAAAGCCCGTGGGACGGCGCATATAATGAGTAAAGAATGTACCTGATTTAAGTTTGACCTCCATCTCTTTTAAAACAGTCAACCAATGTCATGTTCAAAATGCTCCCTCAAATCCCTTTTCCTATAATTTGTTGCTCACCATCTATGATTCATGCTGGATCTGTATCACAGCGTCTCCTCAGCCTCAGCTGGTGGAGAAAAACGTCTGAAGCAGTGAAACCTACTGCTAAAAAAACCCGGTTTGATTAGGTTATTTATGTCTTTAGTTTGTTCAGAGGCAGCACAGAGGTGATGTGGTGACGACACGGTGGTAACGTGGTCATATTGCGGTCATAATGCCGCCACAAAGCAGCTGTAATAATGTGGTGGTGAACGTGGCAGTAACACTACGGTAACACGGCGGTAACACTAAAGTAATGCTGCGGTAACGTGGGGGTGATGCATTGGTAATGCAGAGGTATCGCAGAGGTAACACAATGATAATGCAGTGGTAGCATGGCAGTAATGTGGAGGTAATGTGGTGGTAATGCAGTGGTAACGGCATGGTAACATGGTCATTATGCGGTGGCAACATGGTGGTGCCAATGCGGTGGCAACACTACAATAATGCGGTGGTAACACTACAATAATGTGGTGGGAACACTACGGTAATGTGGTGGTAACACTACGATAGTGTGGTGGTAACACTACGGTAATGTGGTGTTAGCACTATGATAATGTGTCGGTAACATTACGATAATACAGTAGTAACACTATGATAAATCAGTGGTAACACTATGATAATGTGGTGGGAACACTACGATAATGCAGTGGTAACACTACGATAATGTGGTGGTAACACTACAATAATGCAGTGGTAACACTATGATAATGTGGTGGTAACTCTAAAATAATGTGGTGGTAACACTATGATAATGCGGTGGTAACACTATGATAATGTGGTGGTAACACTACGATAATGCAGTGGTAACACTATGATAATGCGGTGGTAACACTCTGATAATGCATACATCCTATTCCAAATCCCCCATGATGCACCTGATGTTTTTTGATCCAGTCATCGTGAAGCAGAATTCTCCAAATGTTGGATTGTTTATCTACTAACAGGAAACGTGAGCTGGGCTCGGACCATCATGAGATGGTTAGTTTTACCTGAAACTGATACTACTGATAATGTGTTGTTGATGATGTCACTGGGCTGCATGTGGTGGCTGAACTAAAATGTATTTGACACTCCTGGATTACGTGAAGAAAATTCTTTGTTTTGCACTGATCAACCAGTGAAAATACATCATGGGTGCGTCCCATACAAGGGGGACGAGGGGAGGAGGGGGGAGGAGATAGCAGAGGCGTGGGAAAGAGATGAGGAAGAGGAGGAGTGACGGACAAGTCAAACTATCTGTGAAAGCAGTCACAATTTTTGAAAGTTTTGCAATTACAAAAACAAGGCCTGGAGCTTCAGCTGAGACGTCCACATGAGGTATAGGGTGCTTCCAAATTGTCCCTCCTTTCGCCTTTCCTATCCACTTTTCCTTAAACCTCCGGAAGTGGCGGCCATGATAAGGAATGTTGGAATTCTCTATAAGCTAAGGAAAGGAGGCTCAATGCTTCCTTTAGAACCTCCTTTAGCCTAGGAAACACTGATGCTTCCTTTATCAAAGGAGATCATGCTGCCCCACAATTCCTTGCAGTGACAACATTTAAAGGGAACCGCTCAACCGAGTGTTCAGCGAAACTTACGGAAACGTATGATGACTCAATGCAGATCATGTTAAGTTACCGAAGCAATAATCTGCCTTGAACAACTTAATAATCTAAAACTATATTCTAACTAGGAATGTTATGTGGCTGTTGTAAAACGAACACAGTAAAGTTTTTGTGCAGCCTCTTCTCAGTTTGATAGTTGTTTTATTCATCTGGCAGCCGTTTCACTTTAGTTCTTTGTTGCCTAGCAGCCTCTTTTCCTTTGATTTCCATTCAAACTATGTGATATTTGAGACTATATGAGTGGTTAGAGACACAGGGGAAAGTGGTAGAAATGTGCTTTTTTTAGTCCATTTTCTAACATTTGTAGTTTTTTCACCGCGGAAGACATCACTAACTTGCACCGCTGCCGGATTATTGTTACGTCACCTAGTGGAAGTGCAGTTTGATTGTCAAAACAATGTGATCGCCTTTCCCTAACTCCTTTAGGAAGCCTCCTAACACCTTTCCTTAATCCCATAACATCATCCACGGGGTTAAGGAAAAGTGGATACGAAAGGAGAAAGGAGGGACTATTTGGAAGCACCCTATACCTCATGTGGACGTCTCAGCTGAAGCTCCAGGCATTGTTTTTGTAATTGCAACAGTTTACCTGCAGAGGCTGGTTGAGGACAGGCTTTCACAGATAGTCTGACTTGTCCGTCACTCCTCCTCTTCCTCATCTCTTTCCCACGCCTCTCCTACCTCGTCCCCCCTCCTCCCCTCGTCCCCCTTCCTCGGCCCTGTCATCTCTTCATCTCACATCACCTCCTCTCACCCTCGTCCTCTCCGCTCTCCCTCTGGCGGGTTTTCCTGCACGTGTAGGTAAAAAGATATAGATGTATAAAGTGAGGGAACCAGAACCTGGAGATCAGAGAGAGGAACATCGTTCATTTCTAAACCCGATACTGGATTGTAGCTGATTGATAATGACGTCTGTGTTTTCTGTTGTGGAACGGTTTGTGCTGCAAGCAGGTCGCTTCAGCATTCCGATTCTCTTCTCTGTATTTAAAGCCACCCTGTGGTGAGGGATGCTGGATGCGGTTTACCTTTTTTTGCTGAAATATGAAGGCTTTTCTTAAAAAAAAGTAAAGACTTCCACCTGGAGTATATGTTGCTCCAAAAAGCCCAACGACAGCCACAACAGTTCACCTGAGAAACTAAATCAGGACTGTTTATTTTATTTTTTATTTTCAACTGATTACACATGAATTTGCGAAATTTGATCACAGCCCGTGTTTTAGTGTATTGTGCTTTGTGAAATTTAGATTGTATACATGTGACTGCATGTCAAAATATTCAACTAAACCCTTAAAAACTTAACAGATTTAACAACACCAGTGATGAATGAAACAAGTCATTATCATTTTGTTTTTCTCCTAATCTAATTTTAACATCATATATAGGTAATGTTCTCTTCTAATATATATATATTCATTCACATTTTTGAATTATGTTTGCAAATATCTGAATAAATGGAACCATTTTAACTTTCTTTACTAAAAATGTAGACAACCTCAGAGACACAAGGATCAAATCATAAATCTGAACGGGTGGCAGTTCAGTAACACAACTTCTACTATTTGTTATTGTCTTGTCGCAAACAGATTTGAGACCCTGAACAGTGGAAGAACACATTCAGACAGAATAAAGTAAGGCCCTTTAAAAACGCATCTTTTCTGAAGCCCTGTTACACCACGGCAGTAGTAAATAGTTCTTCTGCACATGCTCAGTAGAGACAATCAGAACAATGTTTTCTCCATCACATCATGGCTCCCAGTCCGTATTCTCTTGGGACTTGGTCCTTTTATTTTGACAGTCACGGTAATAATAATCCAATGTGGTCATCTGTCCACTAGAAAGTCCGTGTTCTCCCATTGTTAATGAAAGTACAAATTCACTTTCTCATGGTTTTCCAACAGTAATAATCGTCCCCATAACTGGAATGACATCCCAGAAGTGAAGACAGTCTGTCCTCTCTCTCCCTGGCTTGTTTCAGTTTTTAAAAAGTGTGTTGCTCCAACCAGCCAATCAGAAATCAAACCCTATATAGTGTCATCGGGGGTTTAGCCAATCCCAATCAATCAAGGTAGGCCCTCCCTTTGACTCCTCCCACAATTAGGCAGCTCTGCTCTGGCACATGGCACCACGAGAGGAAGTACTTCCTCCTGTGTGGGCGGAGTCAGTCCAGCTCACACAAACACAGCAGATTCTGAATGCAGCTCCTATGATCCAATATTCAAATGGAGAAAAATCGAGGAAAAAAACCTCGAAAAAACTGCGTTTACACTTCAAACGCTTTCGTGTGAACGGGATCAGAGAGTTCGTAGAATGAGGTTCTATAAATAGTTGAAACACTTGCCCTCTTAATGGAGGTGGCGTTGCATCATTAAGCAGGTCACTGATCACATCCAACCATTTCCCCTCTACATGTCCCAGCCTAACCCCCATTAGTGGAACCCCCTGCGTTCATAAAACACACTTCTACAACATGAATCAAAACTCGGAAATGGCTGGGAATTCATCAGACTTCACCTTTGGACAAGTTAATCATGTATTTAACTCGATGTCCTCGACCCATGACTTATAAAAGTAACACACCTCTGCACTCGACATCCAGCGGAGTCTGTGGAGTCGTTTCTGTAGGAGTTTGGCCTTTAAAGAGCTCAAGGTGTTCTATATTATCAAGGCTTAACACAGGAGGAGGTGTGGAGCAGAGAGAGAGGGAGAGCCTCACAAGAAAGTAAAAAAAAAAAAAAAAAAAGGTTAACATGAAGCAATGAAACAGTCAAAAAGGAGTGAAGGATCTCAGAAGAGCATGAAAAGGGCAAAAGGTTCAAGACACGTGGAGAACCATTCATTTATTTACTTTCCATAGGAAAGCATAAACGGATAATAAGTCAGCCTTCGGGGGCCGTTGGATCTTCTTCCAGCCGCAGCGCAGAAAAGGATTATGGCTCATTAAAAAGAGGAACTGGATCAAAACAAAGGGCTGCGATAAAATACGAGGACAGTGTTTAGATATGATGTAGGAATCAAACCAGAACGCCATGTGAATCCCTCCGTGACCTTCCAGGAGAGCTGGGACGCTCTGACAAACACCTCGACCCGTGACTCCTCCGGTGCCATCGGGAGGCTCTGGCCTTGTAAACGCCAGCGGTGGAGATTGGGGGTGGGGTTAAATCCTCCAGAGATTGAACCCTGCGGAGAGACATTTTTCTTTTCAGCTTCACCTTGTGCTGAAAAGTAAATGTTTAAGCGAGTGACGATAAACAGCCCTAAATCATCGCGGCGGGCCGCGAGCTGCGCACCTTATGCGGGAATGGAGGAATTCTGGGAAATAAAAGTTGTCCCTTGGCTGTATCTCTGGGCGAATCAGGAGTGTGACACACACACACACACACACACACACACACACACACACACACACACACACACACACACACACACACACACACACACACACACACACACACACACACACACACACACACACACACACACGCACACGCTCCTGGCTGCCATTCCAGTCATTGTTTCTGATCGTGTCAAGATACGACTGGACTCGGGCCTCCTCTCTGAACCTGCAGCGTCCCTCACCCTGGTGTGTCGACTCCATCCTGAACTGTGGGAAACACTATCTGCTTCCACTCCTAATGAAAACAAATGCTTGTGTTGTGCTCACGATGTAAACAGGGCTCCGATTTTTTTGTATTTGTAATCCACAGCGTATTTCCACCACTCTCTCCCACTGTCTTCTCCAAACCCAAACAAATCATTAATGCACTGGGAGTCGTGCAGCAGCGCGGTGCCGTACGGCCGGGAGGTCACACGCCTCGGCTCCGGCAGGAGAAAGACCGCCGCTGCACGCTGGGCTTCGGTCAAAGACGAACGCAACCTCGAGGCTACGGTAAACAACCCAAGACACAGATTCCACGTGGTCCCCGAGCGATCGGCTGTATTACATTAAAAAACAACTACTGAAATGACTCCATCCACCAAAAGATGGACAATCCAAACAGAGCCAGAGCCTGGGCCAAATTAGACCTGGTTCTTCATAATGTGGGGAGACTGTGCTAACTGGAGACCAGTTTTGAGTACTACAACACTACTACAAATAGACTCAAAATCAGCTCTCACCCAGTAGTTTCTCCTCTGGCCATTTGTCCAACAGGAAACGGGATAATTTCCAGAGTGAGTGACTAAAACACATCAACCCCGCAGCATTCGGATGTTATCAGATTTTATTACAACAATATAAAACCAATTATGAGTCAATAACTGGATGAATACTTTGGAAAGGAGAACAGAGATTGGAAAACATGTGTCAGAAAATGGTAAATGCTCCAATGACCCCATAACTAAAAATATTATTCTTCATTGGTTTTGCTGAAGAGACTCTAATCCAGTTTGTGAAAGTTAGAAAAACTTCCTCTCAATAAATTGAGTTTACTTACGAACACCACAGAATCTGGACATATGATTTATTTTCAACTATTATCATCCATCAATGTTCAACTTTATGAAGGACCTCCAGGGATCTGATCTCAGCTGACTGCGAGAGGACGGAAGGTCCACCTGGAAACTGTGTTTGTCTTTTGACGGACTCTTGATGCATCCAGGATGCTCTGGTGAAGTATCCAGGATGTACCTGGTGAAGTATCCAGGATGTACCTGGTGAAGTGTCCAGGATGTTCCCTCACATAGTCAGCTCAGCTCTATGAGCTGATGAAGCTGCATCTGCTTCATTTGGAAGGATGCAGCAGGTAAATACGATTGAAAGGAAGTGTCTAAGTCCTCCAATGTTAGTCACATTCGACAAAAAGCAGATTGATATTTGCCACTTTTACCTGAACAAAACCAAAGTTGTGAAAGACAGTTAAACAGAAATCAGAACAAATTTGAGAAATCTTAAGCAAAACAAACAAGGAAAAAAGAAAATCTTTGGCTGTATTTGTTTTAGAATGAATTTGAAATATTTGTTTATTTTCAGAAAATGCTGAGTCATGTTATTGCCTCTGCGTTGAGAAAATGCTGATTTCCACCTTCATGAACGTCTCTGATCCAAAAGCCAGTGGTGACCCAACCTTTGTGGTATTATTTAATTTGGCAGAAGTACCCCTGACCCCCTCTCCCTCCCTCCACCCCATCACCACCATGACCACCACCCCACCCCTCTGGGGTCCCTAATCCAGCACGTACCCCCGTCCACTCCCCTCCTTCCCCCTCCTCCCCCTCAGTATCTCTCAGCTCCCAGGAAGCTGCCGGGCTTGGCTGGAGCCAGAGTTCTGCCCCATCCATCATCCTTATCAGGGAGAGTCTGGCTGCAGGAGAGGAGCGGAGAAGACGAGGGAGCAGCAGAAGAACAGTAGAAGAGATGAAGATCACATTAAAACTTTGTGTTTCCACTAAAAGAAACAAAAGCAAAGCAGCGGTGCAGAGCCCGGCGTCATGTCCAAATCTTCCACGACCCCACCAGAGGATTCCTGGAGGGAGGGGGGGGGGGGGAGGTGGGTGGTGGGGGGGTTGAGATAAGCAGCCCTGACACAAACAGTACCAACAGGCACCATCCAGTCACATCAAAGCCCCCATTTAGATTTGGGGTTTGGGGCTGACTCGGGGGGTCTGCGGACAGGGGATGGGTGGGCTCTCTCCGGTTCCAGTCGCTCTTCAAAGCCTCACAGCGGTCTGACCCCGGACCAGGTCGGTGTGGAACATCTTTTACAGCCCCGGCTCTAATAAACAAAACCCTGCGAACAGCGAGGAGGACGGAGAGGAGAGCAGGAATGTCCAAACCCATGGCTTTGGTCCTGATAAAGGATTTATGGTGGTTCGAGGTGGACCTGTTACTTATTGCTGGGGATAAAGAGCTAAATGCCACAACGGGCCGTGTGTCCTCAGATGTCTCGCCGACTGGAAACACACAGCAGAGACTGAAGATAAGAACGCGTTCACTGTCTGGATTAGCAACGTAAATCTATTCTGAGAGATTCCCAGAAGACAAGTTATGGTCGCTATTATGAAATCTGTGGGATAGTCCCGACAAGTTCTAAGTTTGGTTTTTACTTTCATTGTGTGTGAACAAAATCCATCCTTCTGATGATGATGATGATGATGATGATGGTGATGATGGTGATGATGTTTAAGCTTCCTTGTCCAATAGCTGTCTACTGCCATCTGTATGCTGGCAGTTAAATCCAGTACCTTTCTCCCTCTGATATGATTTATAACATCCAGATTAGAGCATTTCCCCTCTAACATCCAGATTATAGAGCATCTTCCACCTCTAACATTCAGATTATAGAACATCTTCCACCTCTAACATCCAGATTATAGAGCCTCTTCCTCCACTAACATCCAGATTATGGAGCATGGGTGTCCAAGCTCGGTCCTGGAGGACCCCTGTCCTGCATGTTTTAGTTCTCCTTGCTTCAGTTTACCTGAAGCTAATGATGATGTCATCACCAAGGTTGTGAAAAAGCCCAATAACGAGCCCCTCATTGCGATCAGGTGTGCTGCAACTGGGAGGAGCTAAACCCTGCAGGACGCCGACCCTCCAGGACCAAGCCTGGACACCCCTGTTATAGAGCATCTCACTCCCACTGACATCCAGATTATAGAGCATCTTTTATCTTATTTTTTTTATAATGAATGCTGTAGCTGACCTATTCTTTAAAATATCACTGTATTCAACTACTTAATTTCAGTAACTGATATTCACGCAGTGTTAAAAATTATGTGGATCAGTCATCTGTGGATGAACTGTTTTTCTTTGATGTTTATTCAGTTTGAGATTAAAGGTCCTGGAATAAAGCTGTGCCGCCTCACAGAAGACCATCATGTCAGCGTAAAGATCCGACTTGTCAAGTTAAAGAAGAATTAATTCTAATGAGATAAAAGAAAAAAGTTAATTTTGAGTTTTGAGTCTTTAGCTGCCGGAGTTGCTTTTGTAACTACGTGCATGGAATCAGAAGAAAATTACATAAAGTTCGAGCCATTTCTGTATTATAAGAATGAACATTGTGACTCAGGTTTCTCCTTTTTGAAGAAACCATGTTACTGAACTTAAAGCTCTCTGTTCATATTTCCAAAGTGGAGACAAGGACAACATGTCTTGTTGTGTTTTCACTTTAGTTTAAAGTGCAGCTGCAGCAGCAACTGAGCCTATTTAGTCGAAATGATCAAACAAAACAGATAAAACCGGAGTTCCCCGGGGGAAACTGGATTTTATACATTTTAACAAACATTAAATACAATCTTGTGTTTTTCTGATTTGGTATTGATGCTCGGCTGCTCGCATGAACCATCCACCCCTCCAACGCCAGAGGGAAACAAACACATTCATCTTGATGATCACAAAACAGCAAGAGTAATCCATCTCTCAGGAGATGAATGGGCTCCTCCAGAACTGGAAACGTAATAAAAGCGGCTCACTAATGGTGTATAGTTGTATTAGGGCCGGCTCATAAAAGCCATAAGGCCACTGTCAGGCTGGCAGGGAAACACAGCGTCATTACAGTGCGGTGCAGACGTGGATCAGTCCTGATAACATTAAAGCAAAGCTTCCTTTGTGTGGCGGCGGTCTGCTCTTCACCACCGTAACTGCTTCTGGCGGGAGCCAGACGGGCTGCGGCTTTGAAGACGCTGCGAGTCCCAGCAGTGGGAGTCGGTTAGTGAGTCACGAGTCGCAGCAGCGAGTCGCTGCAGTGGGAGTCGGTTAGTGAATAACGAGTCGCAGCAGCGAGTCGCTGCAGTGGGAGTCGGTTAGTGAATAACGAGTCGCAGCAGCGAGTCGCTGCAGTGGGAGTCGGTTAGTGAATAACGAGTCGCAGCAGCGAGTCGCTGCAGTGGGAGTCGGTTAGTGAGTCACGAGTCGCAGCAGCGAGTCGCTGCAGTGGGAGTCGGTTAGTGAGTCACGAGTCGCAGCGGCGGGTCGCTGCAGTGGGAGTCGGTTTGTGAGTCACGAGTCGCAGCGGCGGGTCACTGCAGTGGGAGTCGGTTAGTGAGTCACGAGTCGCAGCAGAGAGTCGTTGCAGTGGGAGTCGGTTAGTGAGTCACGAGTCGCAGCAGCGAGTCCCAGCAGTGGGAGTTGGTTAGTGAGTCACGAGTCGCAGCAGCGAGTCGCTGCAGTGGGAGTCGGTTAGTGAGTCATGAGCCGCAGCAGCGAGTCCCAGCAGTGGGAGTTGGTTAGTGAGTCACGAGTCGCAGCAGCGAGTCGCTGCAGTGGGAGTCGGTTAGTGAGTCACGAGTCGCAGCAGTGAGTCCCAGCAGTGGGAGTTGGTTAGTGAGTCACGAGTCGCAGCAGCGAGTCGCTGCAGTGGGAGTCGGTTAGTGAGTCACGAGTCGCAGCAGCGAGTCCCAGCGGTGGGAGTTGGTTAGTGAGTCACGAGTCGCAGCAGCGAGTCGCTGCAGTGGGAGTCGGTTAGTGAGTCACGAGTCACAGCAGCGAGTCGCTGCAGTGGGAGTCGGTTGTGAGTCACGAGTCGCAGCGGCGGGTCACTGCAGTGGGAGTCGGTTAGTGAGTCACGAGTCGCAGCAGAGAGTCGTTGCAGTGGGAGTCGGTTAGTGAGTCACGAGTCGCAGCAGCGAGTCCCAGCAGTGGGAGTTGGTTAGTGAGTCACGAGTCGCAGCGGCGGATCTCAGCAGCAAATCAAGTCTTAGCAGTGAGTCAGAAGTCTCAGCAACAGTGACTCTCAGCAGCGAGTCGAGTCTTAGCAGAAGTTGGTTTCAGCAGCAAGTCACAGCAACAAGTCACGAGTGTTGTCAATATTAATTCTCACACACTAAGAGCGAAACTCCTACCTCTAAACTCATTTAATTCATTCTGATTTCCAAATGTTCAATCGTCAGTCACAGATCAAAAAGCAATAAATGACGGCTGTTGGCCGGCGCTCGTCAGAGAATCTCGCCACATTTTGTGTGCGACTTGTTCCGGTCGTAGTTTGGATGTTTGAGTCTCCTGGTGCGATGGATCAACCTTCTACAGTTTTCACACAAAACAAGGATTCAACAGCACTTTCACTTCCCTCAGTTTGGATGTAATCCACTTGGCCACAGTTTTTATCTCTCCCCATGTTTCCTGTCTCCATGTAATCCCATCCCTCTTAAAAAGACTCAAAAAGAAAAAGCTATTCAAATTCTGAGCCAATTTCTTATCGATGTCAATATCTGGTTGAGCAGAAGCAAATTATGCTTCAAAACTAATCAGCCTGGCGGGCAAGAAGCTTCCTGGGCGTCATAAAGATAAAACCTTTAAACTCTAATCCCAAACAAGCTGATAAACCTTCAGGTTGAGACGCTCTCCTGCTTGGAGATGTGTGATTGAATGAATGGAGAGATTTCACCCTCGAAAATCTCTTCGAACTGAACGTTACAAGTCCCAGAAATTAAATATGAACAAATTTGGTACTTGAACTTCTGCCTGTTTTCTGTCGGCGGCACACGATAAAACAAATTCTGAGTGAAGTGGGACACAGCGCCCGATGGTGCAGGATGATTCAATCAGATAGAAGCAGATGATATGAGCGACCTCGTCGGAGGACACGCCTGGACTCAAAACTTCAGTTTGACATTTTAGAGCAAAAAACATTGGTGTGTGTGATTATAACATAGATTCTCAGAAAAACATCTTGTATTGTCTTTATTGCTTTTAAACGGTGCAATATTTAAATAAAAAACGAACATGTTTGGAATTTGCAAACTTCTGGTAATTGTTCCATCTGAACATTATGCAGCTCATCCCACAAATGCACAATCATCACAATTATGGCCTCCTTAAAAAAGGAAATAAACAGGTTCTCCAACAGATTTGCTAATTTTCATACATTTTCCTGTGATATCTATATATATTCAAATTGAATTTTTACAGACCAGACAAATATTTTTTTTATTGACACAAACAAAGAAAACACAAAAAACTAAAACAAAACAAACAAACAAAAAATCTCTCTCTATATATATCTATCTATATGTATACACACACACACACACACACACACACACACACACACACACACACACACACACACACACACACACACACACACACACACACACACACACACACACACACACACACACACACACACACACACACACACACACACACACACACACACACAAATAAAGGAGGATTGAAATGAATTGCAGTAAAATACAGAAAATAGGTCAAATGAGGGAAAACAAATGAAAATGCTAAACTTTTCTAGTGTTGTGGGAAGCTGTTGATTTGACAGAGTTGCTCTTGAAAATGTTTTCTATCGATAACTGACTCCGTCTCCATGGAAAGGTGGAAAAACACAACTTTTCAGAAACACTGCTGCCATGCATGTGCACCAGGACCTCGTAAATAGTTCTTCTGCACATGGTCAGTAGCTGGACCATGACAACAATGTTTTCCTCCGTGGTGTCATGACTCTCACTCCATTTTCTCCGGGGACTTGGTAGTTTTATCTTGACAATCACCGTAATAACAATCCAATTTGGTGGTCTGTCCACTAGAATGTCTGTGTTCTCCCATTGTTAATGTTTAGAGCTCGTTGTTCTCTGCTTCATGTTTGTGTGTTGTTCCATTACCAAAACTAACAACAGCACCAACTAGTGGCTTGGCATGGCAAATACATCATTTTCAGTTTTTCTGGTGGTTTTGTCGAAACGGACATTGTTTACCGAAGGTTGCTGTATAAACATGAAACTCTAAAAAAAATGACGAGTTTCACTTGTAAATGGGCCCTGAGTTAATTGTGAAATGACGTATTTGGTCCATTTGTGTGTCAGGTTTGTGTTTCAGTTGCAGCTCTGAAGGAAAATGACAAAAAGCTCTTAAAGTTGGTTTAAGCTTTGGTGGAAGTGAATCAGTTAAGGGAAAAAAAATCCCTAATGAAAGCATAAAAACTAAACAAAATCCAGTACATGACGACATCACCCACAGCAGCTTTGAGTGGAAATCTGTATTTCCAAGCCTGAAGTCTGAGGATTGGACGACTGAAGTCAGCGTTGATAAACCAACAGTCGCATTAATCCGTGCTCAGGTCACACTGATGAGACTTGGTGTTCGACCTGGATGTGGCTGCAGACAGGAAGCTGCTCTTTTAAAGTTCCTGCAGGTCGTCCTGCGTGTCGCTCGGCCCCCGGCCGCCTCGCGTGCTTCTTGTTTTCATAAAAGGGGGCAACACCGCCAGCCCCACCCCCCCCTCAACAGATACGCACACGTAATTGGAAGCGTCTGGCGTTGCGTGTCAGCCCGCGGCCTCAGTGCTTCTGTCTACACGTACAGAGAGATTCCAACCTGTACACACACTTAAGGTCCAGCCACAGTATATCATGACCCCACGTCACAGCTTTGCTTTTACACTGATCTATTGGCTGCGAGGGAGCGTGGGAGCAACGAGAGGAAGCCCGTCGCCCCCGGGGCTCCTCCACGTTTGGTTAGAAAGACGAGGAAAAGGAAAGAAGCAAACAAATGCTTCAACGTATATATATATGTTTTCTGCCACTTTGCATTACGAAATGAAGCCTTTCGTGGAGTTTCTTTATGGTTTGTACAGAAAAAAATGTGTCGTGATTTTATTGGGTTTCTGAAGGCTGCTTGGTGAATCACAATTTATTGAGGTATGTTATTGTGTGACAGTTTGAATTACTGAGAATAACCACACTATTAAAGGCCTGAAATGTCTTGGGCAAACAACTCAAGCCCTTCTTGGTTGTTGCTGTTCATGCCATCCTGGGAAGAGGCGGTTTAGTCGAGCCAGATGAGGATAATCTGGATTATTCTACATTTGAGATTTTCTTCATCGTGAGGGAAATGAAAGGGTTAAAATTAGATTTACACACATCAAACAAAACTAGAGCAAGACACTTTGTAGATTCTATTTCCTTTTTATCTATTTGTTTAATTAGTCTTGTTTTACTAGACACGAGCTTTGCAGTAAACTGGAGTAAATTATCAAATTATTTTGAATTAACCACCATTCTAACTGAATGGAATTAATTTGGTCATAAATGATAATCTTAACTTTGAACAGAATTAAAAAAATTATCTAATAACTGAAGATTACATAAAAAAAAATCCCTAAATTTAATCTGAAATGTGTCTTTTGTTGTTTACTGTGTTTTGATGATTTCCAATTTTATATTTTAGAAGGTAGAAATCTATATGTTGTATATCTATATTTCATTTACTAAGTAACTTTAATATTTCATCTTTTCTTCTTAAAATTGCACTTTGTCCCCAGTCTGCAAGTCTCCAAGTCTAGTCTAAAAGTACAATTACACTATCTGTGTTTTCATTCCAGAAAAATTTCTTGTTTACACGGCAGCGTTTTGAAAACTATGTCCATTTCCACGGAAATGACAGAATTGCTGAAAACTATGTAGTTTTCATGCCAGGCCACTAGTGGGTGCTGATGTTTGTTTTTATAATGAAACCACACACAGGCAGCAGAGAACAAGCTCTAAACATTAACAATGGGAGAACAAAGACATTCTAGTGGACAGACCACCAAGTTGGATTGTTATTATGGTGACTGTCAAAATAAAACTACCAGGTCCCAGGAGAATATGGACTGGGAGTCGTGACACCACAGAGGAAAACATTCTTCTGATTGTCATTTTGGTGTGCATGCGCAATAGCAGCATGTCAGAAAAGTTGTGTTTTTCCCCATTTTTAACTGAGTCTGAGCATTTTTGAAAAGTTCCACGGAGACGTACCACTTTTGAAAAGTTCCGTTTTGCCATTTTAATGGAGACTGAGTCAGATTGTTTTCAAAAAGTTCTACCTTAGGAGCCATTGTCAAAAAGTTCCATTTTTCATTGGGCCCGAGCTCCGTTGTCATGCAACGGAAGTTTTCCGTTTTCAATGTTGTCGTGTAATCCCGTCTTAAGTCTTTCACATGATTTGATCCCTGCTGAAAACATATTCATGTAATGATGCACAATTGTTGATGGTCACATTAAACTCCTGAGTGGTGTTTGATGGATTAACGGCAAAAATCTGCTCATCACGAGCGAACAAAACTTCTGGGATTTTAATGTTTACTAGTTTGTTCTGACTGAATCCTCTTGTGGTGCAAACTGTTATTACACCACTAAATGATGTTTGGGTTTCAGTGCCTTGCTCAAGGATGGTGACTTGAACCGATAGACATTTGGCTGGAAGACGACTCGCTCCTCCAACTGAGCCAGCCCAACGGACTGTAAAAATCACCAGGACTGTTTTGTCTCTTTTAGCTGATTTATTGACTTTATGTGAAAATCAGCATTGAGTCCGGTCTTCACTCTGAATGTGAGGGAAACAGGTTTGAACAGAGGTGCCCTGTTTACAGTCCAATTCTTTTTCTCTCAAATTCATAGAAATTCAACAGAAACGTCACAAACTAGAGCTACAGTCGGTAGAGTGGTAGACCTTCGCCAACGCCACATTTGTTTGTGGAACCGAGTTAGCATCGCTAGCATGATAGCCGTTAGCTTATATCAACACGAACTGGCCTGTCAGGTAGCAACATGACACACTGAGCAGGGAGCGTCTCCATGGCAACAGACGCTGATCTCATTTGATCTCCTCCATGAGGTACCTCTCTCGTCCACTTTGTATGGGACTTTTTTAAAAGTTTTTTGGGGATTTATTCGGAAACGATTAGCTGTTAACATCCAAAAATCTAATCGATCGGTCTTTGGATGTTGAGAAATCCTCCCTGAAAATTTCATTCAATTTGAGTGAGTAGTTTTTGCAAAAAGTTGGTAAAACACGGACGCACACACACACACACACACACACACACACACACACACACACACACACACACACACACACACACACACACACACACACACACACACACACACACACACATAACGTTCTCGACCAATTTTCGTTGGCGAAGGTAATTACACCTTTAAATGTACTTTGAATCCATTAATATTTGATCATCTATTACTCTTGGTGTGTCTTCAAAGTGATTTTAGTTGGTTTTGGTTTGGTTGTTTTCTCTGATTACGATAAACTCTTGTGAAAGACACCAGAGTCACGTCTCGTCTTCCTCCAGTCTGCAGGTTATTTCCTGGGAAAATCGTCCGGGACAGAAGCAGTTTACGCCTCCGGCCTCACGGCTGCTTTCAAACTGCACGGCGCTCTGGCAGCAGTCCGACCGTACGAGCAGGAGATCCCTGATAGTGAAGCAGCGACTAAACGCCATGTGACACAAGCAGAAGGAACCATAAATCCCATCCGGGGCTCAGCGAGGAGGAGAAACAATGAGTGGCTGGAGCGAATGGCCAGATGTGGAGCGGTGCGGCTGAGGAGCCGGACAGATTTATGGCCTCTTCTTTAATGAGGTAACATCCTTTTCACTCATAAGACTTTTAAGAACTTTTTTTTTTTGGCTCCCACATGCAAGAAAGAGCAATTCTGCTGGAAGTGAGGCGAAGATGCCGAATGGAGAGAGATCAGGAGGAGGGGAGGAAGGCGGGAGAAGAAAAGGAGACCGATTATAAGAATTCAGGTTCTTTCCCTCGTTGCAGGAGCGACGAACAGAAAGGAGTTAGAGGAGTGAACAGGGAGGGTGAAAAACCAGAGTAACAGCAGCAAAAACAGCAGGAGGATGATCTATAGAGGATTTCTGCTTTTCTCTGAATGGAGTGATTTGCAGGTTCAATCTCAGCCACTGGTGGGAAAGAAATGTAGTATCACACTGCAGAAAGTACGTATTACTCACAGGGATGATGAATCAACCTAAGAAAAGTCAGTCGGGTAACACAAACCGTTCGTTTGCTAAATGAAACTCTCCAAATTCAGAAGCCTAGAATAAAAATAATACATCCGAGGAAGTTCATCCAAGTACCAGGAACTGTCACTTTATTCGAGTATCAGGAACCATCACAGAAACTTTAATCGCAGGAACTGAAAGCCAGAAATAACAGCTGAAAAACAGCATAGGTTGCAGAATCGCTAAACCTTTTCTAGACATTTGGCATTTCTGTGAACTAAAATACACGCGAAAGTTGTAATCCACCAAATATCCACTTGTTTTAAAATGACAATTCACATAGTGTTTATTTCCTTCTCCCTATTCCGCAGGTTGTGTGCAGCTTGTTTGTAGGAATAACGGGTCGTAGAGGCAGATTTTGTTTGAGGTGTTTTTCATTTCCAGCGATTTTTCACTTTGATGTGATGAAACTGTGGCGACTGAAGACATGAAGTTTTATCGTGTCTCCAGGAAATGTTTCAGACGTGAGAGACTGAGGCTCCACTTCTATGACATGAAACTGTTCATATAAACAAAATCGTTTTTGCCATTTTTGTTTCAGAGAAGTTTCACATTTAACAACGTCCATTTGCAAGGAAACGCTGTGAACGCTGTGGTTAGAAGCGTTCCTGAAGATGGAGCAGGAACATTTTCAAAAAGTAGCGTTTCGCTCCGAGCAGCGTTGTTGTGTAAACACACCCAAAACGAAACAAACGTTTGAAAAGATTACCATACAAACAGCACTGAGGCCTTTCACAGAGAACTACCCCGCTCCCCCCACGGGGCCCGTCAATGCTGGACTGTTTTATTGATGCATATTTATATTGAGCTAACAAGAAGGATACTTTCACTTCCAAACAGGAGGAAATCCGTCACTCCAGCGTGACTTTCTCGAAAGTTCTTGTATTTGTGCTCTGACAGAACCGTGCAGCTGTTTCCTCCTCCAGCTGTGACTCCACACTAACAGCCCTCTGCCCTCAGAGTCACCTCTTATCAAACCAAAGATCCCCCCCCCCCCCAGTATTAAAAAAATACATGGAGGCGATCGAGGGGCCCACAGCCTCATTTATGAAAGCAGAGGGAGGCCCCGGCTTGTTTTTGCTGAGGCGGTGGGCGTCCATTTACGAGCTGCTAACATGAATGAAACAAGGTTTTAAAACAGAGTGGGTAACAGAGGATTTGTGTGGCTGCACTCGAGGGCCTCGGCCTCAAACACTAGCGCGGATTGTGCTTGGGGCCCCCGGACGGCGGAGTCATCACCCACTAACTCCTCTGCTCATTATAACGTCCTCTCCACCAGGACAACCAGGAAACATGCCACCCACTTCATGAATGGGCACAGGGCTGCACTCAGATCGAGTGGGGGTGGGGGTGGCGGTGGTGGGGAACCTCTGATGGGGGACAGAGAGCGACGAGAGCTCAAATTGAATTTCCATGGAGGCGATGTAATCCGGCGGGCCGGTCATCAGAGACGAGTTGTTATCGTAATGTGGGCTTTGCTAATAACCAGGCTGATGACAAGGTTTCCACCCGGCTCCACCCGAATTGCCCCGAGTTGCCCCTAGCAGACCCGAACTGCCCCGAGTAGACCCGAACTGCCCCGAACAGACCCGAGCTGCACATTGATTTAGGACGGCTCCTGCCCCGGTATGTAAACCATCTGCAGCAGGAATGTATAAGCAAGCCGTAAAAATAGGATTTGGCCTGAGACATACAAGACAGATCACACCATAAAACAACGAGCCCCATCTCCACCACGGCCCGGGCTGGGGCCTGGGGCAGGTCTGTGGGGGGGTTATGGTTGTGGGGTGGGGGGTGAGAGTTAGGCATGGTGAGGTGGGGGGTTATGTGGGGGTGAGTGGTTAGGTGGGTGAGTTAGGTGTGGTTGGGGCATTATGGCAGGGTGAGGGGGTTCAGCTGGAGTTATGTGAGGTGGGGGGGTAAGTAGAGTGGTTTAGTTAAAGGTTGGGGGTTAGGTGGGGTGACTAGTTGGGGTGCGGGGTAGAGTGGTGGTGGTTAGTGGGTGGTTAGGTGTGATGGGGTCAGGTGTTGGAGTAGGTTAGGTGGAGAGGTTATGTGTAGTGGGGGCTAGTTGTTGGTGGATGGTAATGTGGCGAGATTAGGTGTGATGAAAAGTCAGGAATGGTTTGGATTTGGTGGGGGGGGGGGGTTAAGCAGGGTGAGGTGTTGGGTGGGAGTCGGGGTTTGGTTGGGAGTTAGCTGAAGTGGGGGTTGGGGGGGCTCGCTGGAGTGGGGGTCAGGTGGAGGGAATAGGTAGTGGTGGTGGAGTAGGTGAGTTGGCAGGGTCAGGTGTGGTAGTGGGGGTTTGTGGGCGGGGTTAGGTGTGGTAGTGTGGGAGTTGGTGGATGGGGTTAGGTATGGAAGTGGGGGGGGTAGCGGGCGGTGTTAGGTGTGTTTGGGGTGAGAAGTGAATTGATTGGTTCTCATAGGTGAAGCAAAAACTGTCATACTGCCAAAACAGTCATCATCATCATCATCATCATCATCATCATCATCATCATCATCATCAGTAGTAGTAGTAGTAGTAGTAGTAGTATTAGTAGTAGTATTGATTGTGCATTAAAAAAAAATTACATTAAAGGTTCTTTTGAAAAGTACTTTATATTGTCGGACACATTTGTAGCTTTTAAAGGAGATTTTAGAGATTTTCAAGCTGCAAAACATGAAACAATTGTGATTTTTATGAAACACAAAGTGTTTGACTGAAGTCCAGAGAAAAGGCTGTTTGTTAATTTAAGTTCTCCAGGGTGAGAGTTGGCTGTAGATCTGAGGAGGAGAAAAGGAGGGCGATTGTTTAATACTGACGATGGATTTTAGGATTCAAGGCTCCGTAATCCTCCTCACAAATAAAGCCAACGTAATGTTGGACTCTCACGAGCGGCTTGGCAGGGAGGACGAGGGTTTGCATGCAGGCGAACTCGAGCACATCATTCGCAAAGTGAAACAAAGTCAAATCTGGAAAGAAAAGGATCATGTAGAAATTCTAAGTCTTTCATTTCCATCATGTAATCTCAGTCCACAACTTTATTTTCTCAAATTAAAACCATTTTCAAGGACATTTAGTCTTAGTTCAAAGATTTCTAAAGAATACGCAAATAAGATAGTTCACAAGTGTATTTGTCTACTTTCTACTTAATGCATATCCTCACACCTGATGTCAAACATACGTATAGATGGAGATTTATGTTGTTTTTCTGTAAATCTGGCTTATTGTTGATGAGGAGAAAATGTGTTGAATCTTTAACATCTTGACCATCATGACTGATTTTATATATTTATGTTTTCCTCTTTCTATTGGTTGTTATGAACATTTGAACAGGTTCAACATTTACAGTCTCAAAGAACAAATATCAATCAATAATCAATATGTCAAATATTATAGTTAAAGTTGTCATTATAATTAGTTATATAGTTATATAAAATGCTTTCTTTTGGACTGTATCTTCTAATTAATGTGTTCACTTCTAAATTTTCCAAAATCTGTGGATGTGTTTGTATTTTAGTGTGACGACAAACGATCTACAATTTCCACCAACAATTTCTATATTTTCTTTGTTTATTAAAGCGATAGGTAAATGACATATATTGTACATTAATGAATGGTTAGAGGGAAAATAATCATTGCTTTTCTGAAGTCTGTTAAATAAATAAAAAAAATACATACATACATACATACATACATACATACATACATACATACATACATACATACATAAACACCCAATGCCACAGGTATTGCTGTTAAAGTTTTAACATGACTCCCATTCTCTTGCTAAAATGTCAGTCCCATAACTAGTTGTGTCAAGTTATCTTAATAACTTACTGTAAGTCTCACATTTAATATTTGATCAGTCGTTTATTCATTGATATGCAGATTCTTGTACCTGACTTTAACACCATCGGAAATGGTTAAAGTGTAAAATCCTCATTGTTTTTCTCAAATTTGTTAGATAGATGGACGGACGGACGGACGGACGGACGGACGGACGGACGGACGGACGGACAGACAGACAGACAGACAGACAGACAGACAGACAGACAGACAGACAGACAGACAGACAGACAGACAGACAGACAGACAGATAGATAGATAGATAGATAGATAGATAGATAGATAGATAGATAGATAGATAAATAGATTAATTGAAAAAAAGCAGATTTCCTGAAGAGAAGAGAATAAAATACCTACAAATAAATAAATAAATAAATAAATAAATAAATAAATAAATAAATAAATAAATAAATAAATAAATAAATAAAATTATTGATGTCAAAGTTTTAACCCATCTCTCTCGGTAAAATGTAAATGTAATTTCACAAACTGCAGAAATGCTTCCATCTGATTAAAGAGTTTAAAACCAATTTGATCTCACGCGCTTGTAAAGGTCATAATTAAAAGGACACAATGGAGCTGAAGATTCGTTTTTCACACTCAGCATGCTGAGCGTAAACAGTTTTGTTTAAAAAAAAAAAAACACCAAAGAAACAGAAGTCTTTCTATTTCTCCCAGCTGTGGCAGAAAACTCGCCTCTCCCTGATTTCTCAGCATTCGTCTCATCTGAAAAACAAACCACAGGCATTGTAATTGATTACAAATCTCAGGACGACAGGCCCAAGTTATGTCTGCACAAGAATGTTTGAGAAACGCTGACTTAACCTTAATCCTAATCCAAACAAGTTGGAGCAAACTTTGGCCTTTTACGACGTTTCGGGAGTTAAGAAGCAGAGAGCCGGCCGGTCGTCTGGAGGAGAACCTGAGCACAGTCACACATGATGGGAGCTGACAGGACTGATGTGGAAAGAGAAGCTCTTATTGAGTCTCAGAAGACACGAGATGATCCGCTCGCTTCCTGCGGCCGAGCCCGCGACGACCGCAGCGTTTTCCTCACACAGGCCCACGGACGTGCAGCTTCCCTGCGAAAGCTCCGAGTCCGGGGTGTTAATGTGTGATGCAGTTTGGTCCTTCAGGACTTCCCTCGGTCCGGTGAGTCTCTGTGTGTCGTGACTCATCGGATCACGCTGACTTCTCAAACATGATGAAGCGTGCAGCTTCAACTGAAGGCCTGTTTACACAACAATGATTTCAAGTGAAAACGCTTGTCGTATGTTTTGGGGTCTGTTTACAAGACAACGATGCTCTGGGCCACTAGTAGTTCTGCACATGCTCAGTAGAGACAATCAGAACAATGTTTCCTCCAGAGTGTCATGACTCCCAGTCCAGATTGTCATGATAGTCAGTCAGGGTTTCATTCAGGTTTCAGGTTCAGATTCCCCGTTTACACAACAACTATGGTGGCCCAGAAAGGCCAATGACACAATGCAAAAGCCAAAATCCACAACGCAAAGGCCACAACAGAGGTGATCAGTGTGGAAGTGAAGTGGAAGAACAGGTTTTGTCTCCGGAGAGGTGAACCAAACGTTAGTAGAACACTGCTGCTTGATGATTGAAGGTTTTTGCTTTGTGTTTTGACATTTTATTGTTTGTGCGTTGTGGCTGTTTGCTTTTGTGTTGTGGCTTTTTCCTCTTGTGACATTTCCTGTTGTGTTGTGACATTTCCTGTTGTTTTGTGACATTTCCTGTTGTGTTGTGGCTTTTTCCTGTTGTGTTGTAAGATTTACTGTTGTGTTTTGACATTTTGTTGTTGTGTTGTGGCTGTTTGCTTTGTGTTGTGACATTTACTGTTGTGTTGTAACATTTCCTGTTGTGTTGTGACATTTTCCTGTTGTGTTGTAAGATTTACTGTTGTGTTGTAAGATTTCTTGTTGTGTTGTAAACATTTCCTGTTGTGTTGTGACATTTTCCTGTTGTGTTGTGGTGCTTTGTTGTTTGCTGTTGTGATGTTTTGTGATGTTTTGCTTTTTGCTGTGGCTTTGTGGCATTGGCCCTCCTGGGCCTCGTCTTTGTGTTTTCTCTTCAGAAAGGTTTTGTGTGCACACGGTAACATTTTGAAAACAACGTTGTGTAACTATTTGCTACGACTTATTCACGCAGCGCTTGAGAAAAGCTGCATTTCCACAGAAAGGGAGTGTGAGCGTTTCAAAAATTCCACCCCGGGGCACCATTTTCAAAAAGTTGTGTCATCAGTGACTCCTGGCGTTGTCGTCATGTAAACTGACCCCAGAAAAGTTTCCTGCGTTAAACAGGACCTCAGAAAAGAGTTGCTGGCAATTAGAGATAAATGCTCTATAATAATCACATAAAGTCAGAAAATAACAGCTGAAAAATGTCATTTGTTCCAGAAATATTTAAATTTTTTGACATGACGCTTGTTTTGTTGTTCAATGACAATATAAATGCAACCGCTAAACCTTTTAAGCTAACAATTATCTTTTCTTTTAATTTTTAGAAGAACTATTCTCTGTGGTCGTGGTGTGCGGTGACGACATTTTCCTAAAGCAATGGTTTCAGCCACTCCAAGCGCCATTGTCGTATAAAAGAAACCCACAAAATGCTATTAAAGTTTCCCTTTTTCACTGAAACATTGCGACGTCTTTGTCCGAGTGCATCGTCGTCTATAAACATCACCTCTGATTCAGTCAGACGTCCTGCAGACTTTATAAAATCCCCTCTCTAATTAATGAAAGTGCCCGTATTGCACTCTGGAGGAGCCGCAACACGTCGATTGGATCTCCTAACAGGTGCCAGAGTCAGAACCCATTCAGTGGTCTTAATGTGGAGAATGTAGAGTCCAAACCTTTGAGGCAGTCTGTGGTTTCCTTCATGTCTGGGCTTCCTGCGACTGTCTAATGTTACCTGGATGCCACCGTGCCGGACTCGGGATCCAGCCGTCAACTACCGGCCGCATGCGGCGGGTTTGCTTGTAATAATCATGTCAGGATGAAGGACGGATTTCACTCCTCGGTGTAATCTGGCGTGCACCTCGGAGGTCTGGACAGGTTCACGTGCGGCGGGTTGTCAGGATCGGGAGGAGACTTGTTGCGTCGCGAAGAAAACAAAATTACCGCTCGGCAACAGTTGGTTTGCGTGCGAATCGAGTCGCTTTGTGTTTCTGAACGTGTCGCTGGAGGCCTCGGCTAACCTGCACGCCTTCATCTTCATCCCCGTCAATCTTCACAGTTCTTCAAATACTGCGTGGTTTTAGACTGTTGCTTGAACGTGAAGAGTATTCTGGATTAAGGCTGAATGGAGGCAGAGTGGACTCAAGGCTGCTGCTTTCCAACGCACAGTTACAGTTGGTGCTGTTTTCTTTCTTTTTTGTTTTTTTTGGGGCACATTTGAACATTTTTACACTCTGACATGCGCACATATTTGTTTTTTCACTCAAGAGAGATGAAAAAATGAAAAATGAAACTCGACTGGGAATGTCTTTCATGTTTTTATCAATTTTTCAGACCGATTTGAAGCTGAATTCCTCAAAATGTGCTAAACTTGTGTTTGCTGGTGGAGCTGATCCCACCAGTGTTGTTACTAATTATGAAATACTTACTAGTATTTACTAGTAAGAATAACTTAACTAGAACCCCAATATCACAGCGACACAACCAGATGGTTTAATCACACGTGGAGTTACAAATATAGTTGTTTTTTTAATTGACCCTGGGGTCAAATGTGTCTTTTTTGAATTGAAAATTAACAAAAGTTTCATATATATATATATAAGATAATTTTATCTCATAAACAGAAACTTTTACCGGAAGAAAACTTATTAAAATGCGCAAATGTAACAACAACAACCTTCAACAACCGATAGTGTGTGTTTGTTTTACACAGTTATTAATTGAATGGACTTTAATGTTGGGAAATTGTATTAGAAATACACCAAAGTATCAATTAAATTCACCTCCGTACTGCCTGAATTTATTGAAAATATATTTTTTTAAATGTTATTCATTTCAAGTAGATGCGAAAATGATCAAATAATGTTTGGGTATGAGACGATTGAGCTCCATTAGACTAGTAGGCGTCCTTGTATAAACCAACCACGAGGCCCGGGGGCCAAAACCGGCTCCGATCCAGAGGCTCCAATCCCACCGAGCCACCAACACGTGTCAAAAACGTTAGTTTTTTAATCCTCAAAATGAGGATTACTTCCTTTAGAACAAACAGCATCATGTTGGATGTGACATTCGCTCAGAGACGATCGCGTTATATCCTCATCTCCAAGACCAGAGGCATCGGGCTTTATGCATTTATATAATGATATAATAAATCTGTTGTGAATCTCTGTTTGTCTATTTATTTATTTATTTATTTATCATTGCACTGTATTAAATTCCCAAATGAATCCAGGTGAACGTCAGGTGAACTGAAGAACTGGATGTTGTAACTAACTTGCACACAAAAAGACGTTTTTTTTTTTTTTTTTCATTATTTTTAAGGTAATGAATCCCTCTTTTAACAATATGCAAAAAATCCCTCCATACTTTTCGAAGAAGGACGTTTTCAAGTGAAAACTGAACATTTCTGTTGCGTTTTGGTGTCTGTTTACCTGCCGACGGGGCTCAGAGAAAATAAAAATGCATTTTTTTAAAAATACGGCTCCCAAGGTGGACGATTTAGAAAATGCTCCGACTCCACAGAAAAAAGGGAGAATACATCCATCCATCCATCCATCCATCCATCCATCCATCCATCCATCCATCCATCCATTTTCTCCCTCTTATCCGTTTCCGGGTGGCGGGGGTGTCAGTCTGAGCACCGTCACCCACATCACATCGCACCCATAAAGAACCTTCCCTGTGGGTGGTGAGCCCACGGGAAGAGGGAGAATACAATTTTTGAAAAATGTTGTTTCTCCATGGAAACAGGAGAAAATGCAACATTTCCAAAATGCTCCTTCTCACATAGAAAGGGCAACTTTTGAAAAATGCTCCTTCTTCAAGGAAATGTGGGAGAAGTTTTCCGTCTCCATGGAAATGCGATAGAACGCAACTTGTTGAGAATTCTCTGACTCCGTAGAAAAAGGGGGAAAGTGCACTTTTTCAAAAATGCTCCGTCTCCATTGAAACGCGAGGCAAAGCAGCTTTTTTGAAAATGCTCGCGGATGTGTGTGGTTTCATGACAAAAACAAACACTGGCGCCAACTCATGGCCTGGCATGCTAACAGCATGATTTTCAGCGTCTCTGCTGTCGCCGTAGAAATATTTTTCAAAATAAAAATGGCAAGCTTTTCTGAGGTGAAAACGACACGTGAACGTTGTCATGTAAAAAGAAAAGAGCTTCGAAACAGGAATCGATTTGGGATTCTCTGACGTCGCTCACCTGGGAGTCAGACAGTCGACGCCATTAAAAAAAATAAATAAATGAGAAAAACCTGCTGTGCGGTAATGAGAACCTCCCTCACTTCCCAGCAGTGTTCATAATTTGGGCTCCGTTATTTAGACTGAGAATAACCGCCGGCGTAATTCGTTCAGCTCGGCGGCAGGCAGCACAAATGCTTCTCATGCAAATGAGGTAAATGTGTACTCCAAATTACAGCTTGTCAGTCTTCATCACGCGACGTCCAGCCAGACGATCCGCAGGAGCCGCCGGCCGCCAGACGAGGCCAGAAAAGAGCTGAATGAAAATGTCCGCGAGGCAGGGATGATTTCTGACTCTCTCAGGCTGCCGTTTGATTGGATTACAGTACAAATGTGTTTTCCCGGGGATAAATCAAAAAGCTGTTATCGGTGACGAAGAGACGAAGAGGAGAGGTTTAGAGGAGGAAGAGGAGCGCCGGACGCCGCGCCACACACTGCTCTTGTTTTATTTAGCCGCGTATTGATGTGTACATGTGGTCTAATGCGTGGCAGAGGTCATGTGTTAGAAGGTCTGCCATAAAAAAAAAAAAAAAAGCCTGAGGGGCAAAGGGGGAGGAGAGGAAAGGCGGGGGAGTGGGTGGAGGGGGTGGAGGGGGGTGGCGGTCTGTTTTTCCTCAGCGGCGGAGCAGCAGAGCGAAGGCGACGTGGAAAAGCCGGAGAATGGGAAAATGGTGCAGAGAGCGAGCGGCCGGGCGAACGACTCGACCCGACGGAGACTCGGATCAGGGCGACTCAGACAATCGAGAAAAACGGTGTTACTGGAAAACTACGTCTGGAAGCAGGAGTAGATTTCTTTATAAGTTACTGTAAAGTAACTAATTACTTGTTGAAGCATGAGCTTTGGCTCCTTTAACTTCCACATTTCCTCAGTTTCACACACACTGACAAATGTAACTACGTCACATCTGCAAACAAACGTTACTTACAAAGTTAGAGCAAATGTTTTTAGTCTTTTACTGAAATCCACGAAGAAATTTATCAAATTTAAAATCAATTCAACTTTTACTGTTAGAAGAAAGAAGATGCTCTATAATCTGGATGTCAGCGGAGGAAGATGCTCTATAATCTGGATGTTAGTGAAGGAAGATGCTCTATAATCTGGATGCTAGTGGAGGAAGATGATCCACGATCTGGATTTTAGAGGAGGAAGATGCTCTATAATCTGGATGTCAGCGGAGGAAGATGCTCTATAATCTGGATGCTAGTGGAGGAAGATGATCCACGATCTGGATTTTAGAGGAGGAAGATGCTCTATAATCTGGATGGTAGAGGAAGAAGATGCTCTATAGTCTGGATGGTAGAGGAGGAAGATGCTCTATAATCTGGATGCTAGTGGAGGAAGATGCTCTATAGTCTGGATGGTAGAGGAGGAAGATGATCGACGATCTGGATTTTAGAGGAGGACGATGCTCTATATTCTGGATGTTAGTGGAGGAAGATGCTCTATTATCTGAATGTTAGTGGAGGAACTTGCTCTATAAACTGGATGTTAGCTGAAGTTATATCAATTAGTGGGATTAAAATGTTTCAACACTTTTATAAGTATTTAAAAAAGTAAAAACCGTCTGAGATTCTTCATCAGCTCGTCTCTGCCGCCACACTGAGTGCAATGTGCATCCCCTCTGGACACGTCTCCTCTGGACACCATCTCCTGTGGACACCGTTTCCTGTAGACGCCATCTCTTGTGGATGCCGTCTCCTGTGGACGCCGTCTCCTCTGGACACTGTCTCTTGTGGACTCTGTCTTCTGTGGACGTCGTCTCCTCTGGATGCTGTCTCTTGTGGACGCCGTCTCCTGTGGACACCGTCTCCTGTGGACGCTGTCTCCTGTGGACGCCGTCTCCTGTGGACGCCGTCTGCCGGGGTCTTTCGGGGGACTGGGGGTCCGCCGGCACCAGCCAGGCTTAGCCCAGATTGACCCCGAGCCTCTCATCTCTGCTTTCCCACAGGACGACTGACCCGACTGGCCACAAAACACTCACGGCCAGATTTATGTCCCGGCCACGGAGTTCCATCCCGGCTCGGGTCAGCGCTGCTGCAGGTAGCGGCAACGCTCCTCTGTGGTCTCAGCAGTTATTTAATCCAAAGTATCATCAACAATCTGAAAGAAATCTTGTGATAGGAGCTTTTTAAAAGTGACACATGTGAGTAAAATAGTGTAAAAGAAAAGGTGGCAAATGAACAGACATGAAGAAAGAATGGAGCATTTCTCTTTAAAATGTGTGAAAAAATAAGAAAAGATGCCTGAATATTCACTATATACATAGTGAAAAGGGACAGTCAGGATTAAATACATTTAAAAAAAATCTTCTACCCTTTAAAATGAAGACGGCCACACAACCGCCATGAATCTGTGGCGCTTAAACTGTTTCACTTCAAGCGTCTCTAATTTTCTAATAATCCACACAAAGCGAGTAAAGAAAACTGGCGTCAGGATAACGAGAGTAAGTAGAAAGTAAAGTAAGAAGTAAAGTGAGAAGTAAAGTAGAAAGTAAAGTAAGAAGTGAAGTAAGAAGTAAAGTAAGAAGTAAAGTAGAAAGTAAAGTAAGACGTAAAGTAAGACGTAAAGTAAGAAATAAGGTAGAAAGTAAAGTAAGAAGTAAAGTAAGATGTAAAGTAAGATGTAAAGTAAGAAATAAGGTAGAAAGTAAAGTAAGACGTAAAGTAAGAAGTAAAGTAAGAAATAAGGTAGAAAGTAAAGTAAGACGTAAAGTAAGAAGTAAAGTAAGAAGTAAAGTCAGAAGTAAAGTAAGAAATAAAGTAAAAAATAAGGTAGAACGTAAAGTAAGAAATAAAGTAAGAAGTAAAGTAGAAAGTAAAGTAAGAAGTAAAGTAAGAAGTAAAGTAAGAAATAAAGTAAAAGTAAAGTAAGAAGTAAAGTAAGAACATGGCTTCAAAGACGCAATGGACACAATGAGGCTCCGTCTGCACGACAACGTTTCAGTGTTTCATCGTTTCATCGTTTCATCGCTTTTGCATTTTCATTTCAGATAACTTTCAGCAAACGTTCTGAAAACGATGTCCGTTCCCACGGCAACGATGGTGTTTGACATGCCAGGCCACTAGTGGGTGCTGTTTTTTGTTTTTGTAGTGAAATCACGTGTAAACTGTTTACTGCGGCTGCGGTGTGGACGTGCGTTAGCAGCTCAAGTATTTCCAGAAAGTCTCATTTTGACCTGTTTACACGGCAACAGGGGCCGGACGGTTTTCAAAAAGTTCCACCTTGGGAGATGTTTCCAAAAACTTGTGTTTTCTGCAGCTCTGACCACCGTTGATTTGTAAACGGATGCCCAAGACGCTGTGAAAGTTTTTCATTTCCACTTGAAATGGACCTTGTGTCCACTACTCTTAAGAAATTATATTTACAAAATCAACGCCTTACGTTTGACACCAATTGTAAAAAAAAAAAAGCTCAAAGAGAAAATCCAGAGTGGGACTTTGTTCATTTTCACATATTTTGTTGTATAAAAACTGAACGTGTTAGTGGAGTTTCCGTCGACTAATTGAAAAGTGTGTGATTGTTATAATAAACTGCAGGAGGTGGAACGTTCCAGCTGTGGAAGTTTAGTGTAAAATATGAGTGTGTGAGGAAGAGATTTACAGTTTCTTTATGGGTTCACTGAAGCGGCTCAATTAGATATTAAAGAGAAGAGATCTGCACCGAGACTTCAGCTTCACTCGGTTATTTTAACTGTAAAGGTGTGGAGAAATATGTGTGTGTGTGTGTGTGTGTGTGTGTGCTGATACTGTAAAGGTCAGGTGGGACTATGGTGGTGATAACATCCAGAGTCTGATCTGACACTGGGGGGGGGGGGGGGGGGGGGGGGGGGGGGGGGGTACTTCAGAGCTGTTTCAGGCTCTATTTTTAGTCTGTGTGCAGATAGGACGGCTGAGACACGCTGTGAGAAGCCTGCTGGTCTCTGGCCTGAATCAGTCCGAGCAGAATAGAAACTCTTGTGTTAGTTCCACAAAGTTCATGCGAAAAGACGCCGACTCAGCAAAGTTTTCTTTTCCTGGTTGACAGCTGCTGAATCGCTCCCACCACACTGGTAACCTCACGAAAATGTCATAACTTCTAATTTCATCTGCAGGAGTTTGTGTGTAATTAAAATGAGAATATGAATCCCTGGATGTCCGCTGTCTCGTGTTTTCATCCAATTCTGCATCGAAGCAAACGAGAATTAATTGAAAAGTTTGCGATGAAATTAAAAATCACATTATTAATTTTAATTTTAATTGATAATAGTAATAATAATAATGATAATAATATGCACATGAATAATAATAATAATAATAACATAATAACAATAAATAATAATTTTAATTTAGATAATAATAATAATAATATAAAAAAATATATAGTAATAATAATAATAATAATAATAATTGTTAAATAGAAACTTTTTTTTTACAATCAGTTGTGATTGTCTCCAGTCCATCTCAGTATATTTCCCACTGTGAGAGGAAAGTGAAACATGCAAACCCAACCGTAATCGGGACTCGAACCAGAGTCCTTGTTGCTTTGCGGGCGGACTGTTAACCACTGCCCCACTAAAGCAAAGCCAGAGAATCACCGCAGTGATTTATCAGAGTGGCTGTGGGAGTTTAAGTCTGTTCTAGATTCTAGAAAGTCATTTTTTTTCTTCTTTTTTTCTATGCACTGATTTAATTTCACGACATCGGAGCAGGTGAAGCGTTCAGTCACAATTCAGATCGACTGCGTCACACAAAGAAGTCCGGGAACCGCATGTTTAACACATTTCACTGCTATT